>NC_089812.1:2157055-2249555 GCF_029633855.1 Hoplias malabaricus | reverse complement strand
GTCTCTCTGTACCGGAAAGATCAGGTCCCGCAGTGTCCACCAGTTGACGCAGTGTGGTGACCCCCGAAGAAACCAAGACTCTGGTCAGTGCAGGAGTCGACAGGCCTGAAATGTCCATCCGGGCGCCGTGAAGCAGAGGTTCCTCCAGCAGCCAGTGCAGCGTTGTACTCTCTGGTCCTTTGACTTTAAAAAAACTCCATATTTTAAAAAGCCCACGATAAAATGCAGGTAAACCAGCAGTGTCCAGTAACTTTGGGTTCATTAAAAACAGGGTCCTGTCCATCCCCAGGCCTCCCACTGTGTGCAGGATCCTGCAGGCTACCTCCCTCCAAACCAGTTCCTTAGGGCCAGTAAACAGTCTTTGTGCAAACTGGAGGCGGAAGGCAGCCACCCTGCTGGCTAAATGAATGAGCCCCTGCCCTCCCTCATCCTTGGGAAGATGAAGAACTCCCTGAGGAACCCAATGAAGTCGATCCCAAAAAAAATCCACCAGCAGAGCTTGAAGATTGGCCAGCAGGCCTGGTGGGGGATCGACACACGCCAGTTTATGCCACAGGGAGGACGCAGCCAGGTTGTTGATGATGAGAACTCTACCTCGGTATGACATTTGAGGGACCAGCCACATCCATCTGTTGAGTCTCCCCTTCACCTTTTCCAGCACACCATCCCAGTTCCTTTCTTCAATAACACTGTCCCCCAAATGCACACCGAGGTATTTAAACCCGCCTGTCCCCCAGGCCAGTCCATCAGGGAGTCTGGGTTCTTCACCTTCCCAGTCCCCGAGTAAAACTGCTTCGCTCTTTGCCCAGTTTACCTTTGCAGAGGATAAAATGTTAAAATCATGTAAAACATCAACTAAAACATTTACATCATCTTGAGCACTGATAAGAACAACAAGGTCGTCTGCATAAGCAGAGACATGTAATGGGGCAGTACAATCTGGAACATAAAAACCCTCCAGTCCCTCCCTCAGCTTACAGAGCAGGGGCTCAATGGAGAGTGAGTACAACATACCCGACAGTGAACAGCCCTGTCGGATCCCTCTAAAAACTTTAAAAGGAGCACATAAACCACCGTTAACTTTCAGCACACTCTCAATGTCACCGTACAGAACCTTGATCATGGCAATAAAACCAGGGTTGAACCCAAAGCTCTCCAGAACCTTCCAGAGATACCCGTGTTCAACCCGGTCAAAAGCCTTTTCCTGGTCTAGAAATACGAGACCAGTCTTTAACCCCAATAGTCTGGAGACGTCCAAAACATCACGAATTAAAAAAACGTTGTCAAAGACAGACCTACCGGGTACACAGTACGACTGGTCAAAGTGAACCACCTGCTCCATCACCTTCGCCAGTCTCGAGGCCAATGCTTTCGAGAGCAGTTTACAATCGGCGCACAGCAGAGACACGGGGCGCCAGTTCTTCAGTTCGGACAGGTCCCCCTTTTTCGGCAGCAGCGTCAGCACCGCCCTCCTGCAACTCAAAGGAAGCTTTCCATCACGTATGCTGCACCCGAGGACCTCCAGCACATCCTGGCCGATGACCGACCAGAAAGTCTTGTAGAACTCTACTGGTAGGCCATCAATGCCAGGAGCGCGACCATTCTCCATACCATTGAGGGCCTCATGCAGCTCTTCCAATGAGAGTTCAGCATCCAGCTGCGCCGCTGCCGATTGCGACAGTCTGGTCATATTCCTGAGGAACCTGTCCTCCACCTCCTGCGTCGCCGTGCGCTCGCTCTCATACAGCTTTGAGAAAAAGCTGACTGTTCGCTTGCGAATGTCAGCAGGATCATTAAGGAGATCCCCTGATTCTGATCGCACAGCGTGCATGTACCGCTTCTGTCCATTTCTACGCTCAAGACTAAAGAAGAACTTAGAAGGAGCATCCAGTTCATTCACGCACTGAAAGCGTGAGCGGACCAGCGCCCCCTGTGCTGTTATACCCAATAAATCAGCCAGAGCAGCCTTCTTTTTGTTGAGAGCTCTAATATGCTCTAAATCTCCTGTGGTCTCCGCAAGACCCTGGAGCCCCACTATTCCAATCTCCAGAGCTTTAAGTGACCTAGTAATGTCCCTCGTGACATTGAGAATATACTGTTGACAGAATAATTTAACATTGGCTTTGGCTACGTCCCACCATTGCTGAACAGAGGTAAAATCATTTCTCTTTGCTCTAAAAACACCCCAGAAAAAGGTAAAAGACTCTTTAAAATTGGCATCTTCTAAAAGCGTGGTATTAAAATGCCAGTACGCACTCCGCGGCTTCACCTTTGTTTTTAAGATAGTTCCCTGGACCATAGAGTGGTCAGAGATTCCTACCGGGGCAATAAAACACCGTGTAAAAAGAGATCGTTGGTGTCTAAAACAATAAAAGCGGTCCAGCCTGGCCAGCGAGAGCATGTTATCTTTACTGTGGGCCCATGTGTACTGTCTTTGTTCATCATGGAAACTTCTCCAGACATCACATAACTCATGGGCCTCCAGCATCTCGCAAAGACGCTTCCGTGAAGCCGCGTGAGGTTCGCCATGATTCCGGTCTGTTTTGTGTGCTGTACAGTTAAAATCTCCACCCAAGACTAAAAACTCTGTGGAGTCACAACTTTTTAAAAGAGAGCTCAGTGCGTCTAAAAACAGTAACCTCTCAGCCCCTAGTGTTGGAGCATAGACGCAGATAAAAACAAAAGTGTCTTCTTCAAAGACAGCCCTCACTTTTAAAAGTCGTCCCTTTAAAACTTCCTCCACTGTATAAGAGACCGGAATAAAAGACTGTGAGAAAAGGAGTGCCACCCCACCGCTAAGGGATGAGTTGTGGCTTAGAACAGCGAGCCCACTCCACTCCTTCGCCCACTCAGCAGCATTTTCCACATCACTGTGGGTTTCCTGCACAAATACAACATCGATACGTTTGTGCTTAACCAGCTCATAAAACTTTGCCCTTTTCTCACAGTCCCTTGCCCCATTAATATTTAAGGTGGCGATTTGAAAACCTTCCATTAAAAAAGGTAAAAAAGAGGGGACAAAAACAACCAGAGAGAAAAGTCCGTTCAGGAGTCATCTTCACACTGCACTTTGTTCAGTTTGGTCAGTAACTTTTTTAGTCTAAACGTCTCCTGCTCCGTAAAAACCCCCTCCCTCCGCAAGTGTTTGACGTCCCGTATGAACTGTACACTGTCTGGGAAATGTTCCTCCACCCTCACACCCTTCTGTCCTTTAGTAACTCGTAAAAACTTTCTAATTTCTTCAACAGTGTACAGTTGAGGCCTGTTCTCTTCCTGGGAGCACACAGACCATCCCGAGTCAGAGAGAGAGCCCTCACTGTCCAAGTCTCTGTCGTCCACTGCCGTCACATCTTGTTTGGCCTGTTTTTTTCCCTTTCCCTGGCCCCTCTTCTTCCTCTTATGAGGAATTTTAAAAACGGACTCAACCTCCATCAGGTTTACTCCTCCAGCCTCCTGTTCTGCTTCTCGGGCTGGAGCCAGTTCAGAACAGCTGTGCTGCACCCCTCCGTCCCTCTCCTCCACGTAAACACCACCAGAGCCCCCCCCACAAGGCCCCGCCGAAGAGGGCCCCACCTCGGCCGACACGGCCTCGGCAGCCACCCTAACAGCAGGCCCCACCGAAGATGACCCTACCACAGCCGACGCGGCCCCAGCAGCCACCCCAGCAGCAGGCCCCGCCGAAGAGGGCTCCACCGCATCCGACGCGGCCCCGGCAGTCACCCCAACCGCAGGCCCCGCCGAAGAGGCCTCCACCGCGGCCACCACGGCCCCGGGAGACACCCCATCAGCAGGCCCCGCCGAAGAGGGCTCCACCACGGCCGACGCGGCCCCAGCTTCCACCCCAACAGCAGGCCCCGCCGAAGAGGGCCCCACCACGGCCGACCCGACCCCGGCAGCCACCCCCACAGAGGGCTCCGCCAAAGATGGCTCCACCACGGCCCCGGCAGCCACCCCAACAGAGGGCCCCACTGAAGAGGGCTCCACCACCGCCAGCGCGGCCCCAGCAGCCACCCCAGCAACGTCGGACCCTACGGAAGAGGTCTCCACCACGGCCAACGGGGCCCCGGCAGCACCCCCAACAGCAGGCCCCGCTGATGAGTGCTCCACCACAACAGCGGACCCCACCGAAGAGGGCTCCACCACGGCCCCGGCAGCCCCCCTAACAGAGGTCCCCGCCGAAGAGCGCTTCGCTGCGGCCAACGCGGCCCCGGCAGCCACCCCAACAGAGGGCCCCCCTGAAAAAGGCTCCACCGTGGCCAGCACGTCCCCGGCAGCCACCCCAACAGCGGACCCCCCTGGTGGTGACATTTTACTGTTCGGGGTCCGTGCAGCCGGCCAAGCAGCAGTCGCAGGGGGGACGACCACCGCAGGCACAGCCACTACAGGCCCCGACCGCTCAGTACCCCCTGTCCCCTCAGTACCTGTATTAACTCGTCCAGGGCAGTCACGAATAAGATGTCCGACCTGTTTACACCCAAAACACTTCATACTATTTTCAGTCGAAGCAAAAACTGTATAAACATAACCATCCACTTTAAACTTCAGGACTAAGTCCAAACTTTCAGCTCCTCCATTCAACACCATGAAAACAGATCTTCTGAAAGACACCAAGTGTTTGAGTAAGGGCGACTTACAGGTTATGAGGATCTTCCTGATCGGGGAGACGAGCTTCCCAAAGCGGGAAAGCTCCTGAGCGTTGTGATCATCTTTAATGAAGGGAGGGACATTGGACAAAATAATCCTTTTGGACGGGGTACTCAGGGGCAGCACAGGCGTGAACTGGTCATTAATAATTAACCCTTTTTCCACCAAAACAGCCGCGAAATGCTCGTTAACCAAAAACAAAACAAACGCGTTGCTCATTTTCGAGATGGAAACCATGTTCTCGTGGCCGACGACATCTACCGCCGCCGTACCACACTCTTCCATACTCGCCCGGCACTCCACCTTCACCGCGTGCCGGCGGGTCAGACTCTCACACAACAGGGTGTGGGAGGACGCCATGCTTCCGCCAAACGCCGACAGCAGACTCCCCCACAGGCCCTAGCTCCGCAAACACACTACCAAACACACCTCACACACGCACACTCACACAAACTTCAGAAAAATCTGAAAAAAACGCACACGCACAAAAAAATTGGCAAAAAAACGCCAACCGCTCTCAATCACAACGCTCCGCTCACTCCAACGCTCACGCTCGCGCATGCGCACAGAGAGAGAGAGAGAGAGAGACAGAGAGAGAGAGAAAGATAGAGACAGAACTTTTATAACTGACTCAAGCAGCTAATAAGAGACACGAGCCAATACTACCGTCTGAATGATAAAGAGCGGATCAATAACAGCCGGCAGAGATGAGATGGGATTAACAAAGCGTCAAAGAACTTCAAAAGGGACTTCCACTGTTGTGTTAAACAAATCTGCGTCAGTAACATTTTGAGATGTAAGCAGCATTAATGTAAAAAGCTCCGTTCCGGAAACATCTGGCTCAGGCAGCTGAGTTCAGTGAGAGGGAGGGACACCTGGGAAACATCCCTGGACAAACGGAGACTGGTGGAGTGAAGGAGCAGTGTTTCTCTGTGATCAGGAGCATGGAGATGATATAAAGCAGCAGAAAACTGCCTCTAATCCCCAAAGATACCAGCCTGGCCTCTGTGTCTGACACTACAGCCCCTTTAAACGACCCCAGAACTCACTCAGCTACGAACCCATCTCCTGTGCTCACATTTATGCGAGAATATTAAAGGGCTAATAGCTACTGAAAACTGACATTCCCTCATTGACCTTATTGTTAGTTCTGGGAAATGTACTGAATCCTCGTGTTATACCTTACCTCATCATACCTTGTTATTTTTGCCTTATCTGTTTATTTTGAATGTGCCTGATGACCCACATGGCTCCACTAAAGAGGTAAAGAGAGGATGGGAAAGGGTTAATGATGTGAGCGGTGCACAGCCCAGCAGCAATGTCAAAAGTTGACCTCGGGATAAAAACATATCTAAGAAAAATGCAGGATATTGTCCCTTTAAACTGGCTCCGGCTCCGGTCGGGCCCCAGAGACGAGTCCAAAGAAATATTAAAGGTTCAATCGCTTCATCTAAAATGACATGGCGCTCTTTTCCTGGAGGGACCACCGCCGTCGAGGAGCAGATTATACTTTAACTTCACACTGTAAAATAAAACCCAGGGGCTTTTATATTACCACGACTGGAGATAACATCAGAGAGAGAGAGAGAGAGAGAGAGAGAGAGAGAGAGAGAGAGAGAGAGGGGTGTAGTCAATGCTATTATTATTATCATTATTATTGTTACTATTATTCCTGTTAATATTGTTATGAGCATGTTGTCCATGTTTGTAATATTAGTCATGACAATAAAGTCAGAGATAAAGACAGAGAGAGAAGCAAGACAGAGACATAGTGTGTGTGTGTGTGTGTGTGTGTGTGTGACAGAGAGAGAGAGTGGGGGGACGGGTAATGGGAGACAGACAGACAAGTAAAAAACAGAGAACTCAGTCCCTGCTCCACAGCCCCCTCTAGGCCACACCTGGCACAAACCCGTCTCAAACCTTAAGGTAGCTATATTCTATTATAGAGGATGTCCAAAAACTTAGGTACAACGTACCATGACTCATGACTAAACAGCATCACTATGAGGTATGAGATTTACACTCTTGCTGCTAGCACCGCCCCTTACAACCCATTACAACACACACACACACACACACACATTGTCCGACACACTCCAGTTGTGCCCGATGTCGCTGGGAGATTTTTACAGCCCTGACAAGCTGGGCCTAACACGGAGAGGTATGACTGCATGTGACAGAATGTATAGACAGTTTTGTGTGTGTGTGTGTGTGCCGTCATTGTTTGACCCCCCACACGACACACACTCACATACACTGTTTGGCAGAGCTCCATAGAGTCTCCATCATCACCATGACTCAGCCAACATAAAACACACACACACACACACAGCTCATTTGCAGCTTCAAAAGCAAGCCTGCAGAGCAACAGCTAATGTGCTTATAGTGGTGATCCTCCATTTAATTACATTAAATACAGATGCACAAATAATTACAATAATAATAATAATACATTTATATACAGATATATTTATGGGGGGTATCTACATGTGTTTCTAAGTGAATAATAGGATGGTCCAAGTGGTTGCTTTGGTACTTTATGTAGTTTTGTAACTTTTAATGAACACTTTTTGATATTCCTGGTGGTTGTTAGGGGATACCACATGACTGACATGATGTTCCAGATGGTTGTTAGGAATAATACTTGACTGATATGGTTTTCCAGGTGGAGGATATGAAATTCCTGGTGGTTGTTTTGGTATTCCAACTGGTGGGCGTGGTATTCCAGGTGGTTGTTAGGATATTGGTATGCATTAGCTCTAGTATACTGGTTGTTATAGTGATGGTATACCAGGCGATTATTTGGGTGTAGCTTTGGTTTTCAAAATGGTTGCTAGAATGATGCTAGGGCACCTGCATTGTGGGCAAGGTGGGAACACACCTTGGAGGGGGCGCCAGTCCTTTGCAGACCGACACACATTCACGCTTATGGGCACTTTTGAGTCGCCAATCCACCTACCGACGTGTGTTTTTGGACCGTAAGAGGAAACCGGAGCACTCAGAGGAAACCCACCTGGTGAGAACACTCCTCACAGGTCCCTGGGGATGTGTGACTGGGACACTACCTGCTGCGCTACCGTGCCAAAAATATATATTAATATATCTCCTGGATATGAGTTCAGTAATTAGCATCTGTACTTTTCACAGTTTCTCTACAATGGATCGGAAATATAGGGTTAACATCTAAAAACAGCTGTGTGTGTGTGTGTGTTTGTGCCCCTCTTCGCTGTGTTTGGGACAGTTAGCTGCTGCCTCTAGCTGTGGGAGGATTCCTATAATTGCATATTGATTTTATCCGGAATCTATCAGAGGCTTGGAGGTGACCTGCAGGATAATGATGTTTGTTCCATGACAGCAGCATCTGAATTAGGCCTTGGTCCAGTTCACCTAAAGGGAATGTACAGAGAATATTATTGGATAGAATGCAGGGTTTGAGGGCAGACTGGCAGCTTTCATTTTTTTTCTTTTCTTTCTATTAAACAAACTCCACAAACACCCTTAAACCATCACAGGAAAAAGAGACCAAGGCAAAAGCAAAGCAAACCAATGACTTTAACTCAGCTATGATTAGTGTTGTTGGATACAGCAGTGTATATAATCTCTATTCATGGGTTGCAGTCACCTTTTTTTGGGGGGTGGGCGCCATATTGGTGACTGACTGGCTTATTAAAGAGTGCAGCACTAATGTAAACAGATAGGAAACATGGATTCATTAACTTATACAGGAGGAGTTACATTCTGTTAGCCATATTAGCATTTTCATCATAGGATCTAATGGACAACTGTTAGCATGTTAGACGCTAATGTAATTTTCTGCAGCTACTTTATTAAGCTTTAAACAAAAGAAATAATTTAGACAGACACTCACGATAAAACATTATCCTCCTAGAATTTGTTACACTCTCGGTGTGCAGATTATTTACCTGTAAACAACGTGAAAAGGATGAGACAAACAAATACATGGCTTGGGCTTGTAGTTTTTTTACCTGCTGAAACAAAACCCAAGTGAAGTAACACGATTACTGAAGCTTGTATACGATCTGTGGATGTAGTAAAATACTCAGTGACCATCCAGCATCTGGTGTAAAGTCTTCACAGAAGAGCAGAGTATTCAACATTAACAGGAAATAAAATGGTGGATGTGTGTTGTGGACATGAACATGTTTGGTTCTATTTACCACAACAAGTTTCTCTAAACGCAAACACATCACACCAGTAATCTTTCGCTGTGTTTACATTTCCACCAGAAGAAACTACTAAAGGTCGGAATTCTTTTTTAATAATGTACAGTTACATAACAGAAATGATATAAAAGAAGACAGATCCTAACACAATGTCATCTGAGCAGCACTAACACACATGCTTTATTATCAACAGAGTTCAAAGCATTTCCACAGACGGAGTCATCCCTAAAACACCTGGCTCTGGTGTCTAGAGGCTTTGGCTTATTAGCGCCACGCACAAATTTCATTCCGTAAGGCAGTATTCTCTGTTATGCTAACTTTATTGGTACGCTATTCTCTGTTGATGCAACTGTTTTCTTACAGAGAAAGCAATGTTGCTTCAATGTCGCTTTAATGAGAAAAAACACTACCTATTACTACTCCTAATACTACTTAGTGTTGCTTTAATCTACAGTGAGCCACTTCAGCTCAGTCCTGAGCAAAGCAGCAATGAGCACCCAGCCTCACCTTGAGCCAAGAACAAAGCGCTAATGGCGCTAATCGCCTGAAAGCACTTTTATATAGCGCACACTACAGAAAATAATAACTTATTAACAGAAATCATCCTAAATCTAGTCTCTCCTTCTAAGATTTGGTGATAATAATATACAGTAATTTAAAATAGATCTGTATGATTTTAAACTACATTAGCCTGTGTTTTAGTTGACTTGTCTCAAGAAGAAATATGGATTACTTTGCTTTTATGACCAATAAAATGATCCGTCAGGGGTGTACGGCACTTTCTCTGTGGGGAAAATCACTTAAAGCAGCTCAAACCACAGGCACGCAGCAGTGAGACAGACAGACATCTGTCTGTTTCCGAAACCCTGAGTTCCCTCTCAGTGGGAGCTAGCATGGCTAGCTCATAGCCAGGTGTTTTGTCGTCATGGTAACAGCAGAACGTTTTTTTGAATGGGACAGGGCAAAGATTACAGAGGACTCAGGAGGAGGGTTGCTCTAAAGGAAGATAAAACAATATGAGGAGAAGTGAAGATAATGAGAGAAATGTAAAGTCATTTCAAATCATTTGAACTATGGTCCAAATAATTCTGCAGGAAAAAATAAACATAAACCTCAGCCACTGTAAAAGTCATTACACATGGTATATTATGGCAGACAGGGGTCTAGTTTTGTGGAAATGGCACAAACAAAGAAAATAAAGAATGAGAAAATGCAGGAACATGTGTAAAGTGTTTTTCTATTTTCATGTATTGCAGCAGTGCAATAATCTGGAATAAAATGTCCCAATTAAAAAATATAGACTGAATAATATTTTTATTATTCATTCATTATCTGTAAGAGCTTATCCAGTTCAGGGTCACGGTGGGTCCAGAGCCTACCTGGAATCATTGGGCGGAAGGCGGGAATACACCCTGGAGGGGGCACCAGTCCTTCACAGGGCACCACACACTCACACACATTCACTCACTTATTGGACTTTAAAAACACAATGTGCCAAAAGCACATTGTATTTATGGACTGTGGGAGGAAACCGGAGCACCTGGAGGAAACCAACGCGGACACAGGGAGAACACACCACACTCCTCACAGACAGTCACCCGGAGGAAACCAACGCGGACACAGGGAGAACACACCACACTCCTCACAGACAGTCACCCGGAGGAAACCCACGCAGACACAGAGAGAACACACCACACTCCTCACAGACAGTCACCCGGAGGAAACCCACGCAGACACAGAGAGAACACACCACACTCCTCACAGACAGTCACCCGGAGGAAACCCACGCAGACACAGAGAGAACACACCACACTCCTCACAGACAGTCACCCGGAGGAAACCCACGCAGACACAGAGAGAACACACCACACTCCTCACAGACAGTCACCCGGAGGAAACCCACGCAGACACAGGGAGAACCCACAACCTCCAGGACTCTGGAGCTGTGTGACTGCGACACCTACCTGCTGCACCACAATCCTGCTTTAGACCGAGGTTAGGACCGCCCACACGATTAATATTTAGACACGGTGGAAATACATAACGTAGAAATACAGATAAATAAAGATAGATTTGTGGAAACACAAAAATCCGTTCAGCACATTTGATTAATTAGGTACTGTATCATTACAAAGAAATTGTTTTATTAATTAATTTATTTTATTATTTATGTTATTTATTTGTGCATTCATTTATTTTTACTTTTTCTCCTCCATACACTCACTCACCGTGTCACAGACTCCGTCGTTCCAGATGGCATTAGCCATGATGTTCAAGCCCAGTGGGTTACACTGAAGAGAAACTGTTAATAAAAATGCACAGAATATATCATATTTAAATGTGATATGGTTGATATGTTTATACGTGAGGGCTCCCCTCTCACTCAGACGATAACGGCTTGGTCTCGAGGAGCCTCTGAAAAAGGCTCAGTAAAAGAAGCGTGAAATAAATGGAGAAATACATCAGTGTTCCCACGCTCTCTTTTTAAACTCCCTAATTCAGTTTAATTAAAGGCTGATGGATGTTTGAACTCCTGCAGTAACTCAAACCAATTCTCTGTGTAATTTAATCTGGCCTTGTCTTTAAAATCTGATTAAAACTGATTCAGTGCATGCCCTGGGTATCGTCTTAGAAACAGAAAAAAAATTAAGACTAAGCTGAAAGTGCTGAAATTAACTGAGAATAAAACTAAGACTGTGGAGGTCAATGTTAGGCGAAGGTCAATTCTGTTCAACATCTCAGACAGAGTCTTTTCATGAAGGAAGGGACATGCTCAGGGTCTTTCTACAGGGTCTGAAAGGATGTGGAGCCCGAGTGAAAAACAAACTGGGAGAGGACAGTGTATTCACTTCTGTCTGTGGATAACATTTCTGCTCGTTGCGAATTTGGATTCAGTTATTTTTTCCTGGGATTATTCTGTGAGTTCCTCCACTCCGAGACGTGAGGACGAATCTGAATGGCTTCCGAGTCTCAGCGCCTGGAGCAGGGCACACTTCCCTCATCTTCAATTCCCTCTCAGTCTCACACACTGAGAGCTCCAGAGCATCTAAATGAGATAGAGCCGGGAGGATTTCAGAAATGTTGTTGTTGTTGTTGTTGTTGTTGTTGTTTGAACTACAGAGATGATAAGGAGAGCAGATATTAAGAAGATGCTACAGAGATGTTCTGGAGGATACAGGTGTAATAATGTGGATTTACAGAGACAATAAGGAGAAACTACAAAGACAATAAAATGGTTTTGAGGAGACACTACAGAAATATTAAACAGGACCTAGGGAGACACCAAGGAGACACTACAGAGATATTAAGGAAGAACTATGGAGATACTGAGGAGACACTACTGAGATATTAAACAGGACCTATGGAGACACAGAGGAGACACTACAGAGATATTAAAGAGGACCTATGGAGACAGGAGGAGACACTACAGTGATATTAAAGAGAAACTATAGAGACACTGAGGAGATACTACAGAGATATTAAAGAGGAACTATGAAGACACTGAGGAGACACTACAGAGACATTAAGGAAGAACTATGGAGATATTGAGGAGACACAACAGAGATATTAAAGAGGACCTATAGAGATAGGAGGAGACACTACAGTGATATTAAAGAGGACCTATGGAGACATTGAGGTGACTCTACAGAGATATTAAGGAGAACCTATGAAGATATTGAGGAGACAATACAGAGATATTAAACAGGACCTATGGAGACAGGAGGAGACACTACAGAGATATTAAAGAAGAAATATGAGGACACTGAGGAGATACTACAGAGAAATTAAGGAGGAACTATGGAGATACTGAGGAGACACTACTGAGATATTAAACAGGACCCATAGAGACACAGAGGAGACACTACAGAGATATTAAAGAGGAACTATGAAGACACTGAGGAGACACTACAGAGATATTAAGGAGGAACTATGAAGACACTGAGGAGACACTACAGAGATATTAAGGAGGAACTATTGCGATATTGAGGAGAAACAATAGAGATTAAAGAGGACCTGTGGAGACAGGAGGAGACACTACAGTGATATTAAAGAGGAACTATAGAAACACTGAGGAGATACTACAGAGTTATTAAAGAGGAACTATGAAGAAACAGAGGAAACACTACAGAGATATTAAAAAGGCCCTATAGAGACACTGAGGTGACACTACAGAGATATTAAGGAGAACCTATGGAGATATTGAGGAGACACTACAGAGATATTAAAGAGGACCTATGGAGACACCGAGGAGATACTACAGAGAAATTAAGGAGGAACTACGGAGATACTGAGGAGACACTACAGAGATATTAAAGAGGAACTATGTAGACACTGAGGAGACACTACAGAGATATTAAGGAGGAACTATGGAGATATTGAGGAGACACTAAAGAGATATTAAGGAAGAACTATGGAGATATTGAGGAGACACAACAGAGATATTAAAGAGGAACTATAGAAACACTGAGGAGATACTACAGAGAAATTAAAGAGGAACTATGGAGACACCAAGGAGACACTAAAGAGATATTAAGTAGGAAAATCAGATATGTTCTAGAGACACAAAGAGCATAGTTTTCTTTACTATGGGAGTGTTATAGTGTTGTGATTTGTAACCTGCTGGTTTCTCTGCGCTGAAGATTGTTATTGATATTATTTATTCCACTCAGGCTCTGGGCTGTGGTACAGGGCTCACAGCAAACTCAGTGCTGAGTATCTTATTGAAAACAAGTCTCTCTCTCTCTCTCTCTCTCAGTAAACAGAGGGGTGTTCAGGTCGAGATTATCTCACCCCGAGCCACGCTCCCTCACAACCTGCTCTCCTCTAACTGAGTTTGACTTCTGTCTCATGCTTGGTTTATCACTAATGGACACCGGGCCTAAAATTACCCTCCTCCATCTGTGAGCAGAGAGGAGACGACGGAAAAGACACTCGCCAACAGCAACATGCTGTGGATAATTAATACATTAAATAATCCTCCTCGCACATCCTTCATCAGGAGCCGGAAACAGGGCTAAAGCGTTCCTCACTAACAGACAGTTCAGGAATGTTAACGGGGCGGCACCAGGCAACACGGACCCTAAACTCTGGGCTAGAAACGATACGTCGAAACGTGTCCACACCAGATTTATTGTTTTCATATTTCTCATATAGCTTTATTCATCACGGTGGGTAGCAGAGGCTCAACAGTGTTTGAAATGGTCTTAAGATAAAAACAATAATAATAAAATCTAAAAAAACAGTCAAAATCCATAAGGAAAGTAAATTTGTTCCATTCTTTCACGCATTCCCTCTTCGACCAAACTCTTGTGCCATGTCCAAAATGGCTCCCTTTTCAATATTCCCTACATTACTCACTACGTAGTGTGTAATTACAGGGAACTGAAGACAGGAGGGTAGTACACAATCATGGACACTTCCTCATGCTGTTTTTTAATGAAACAACACAGTGGATTATAGGCATCTGCTATCCACTAGCATACAGGGGTTGTACACTATTATTGTGGTGCATTGTGGGATTGTTTGAGTGCACATAGTACAAAATAGCAGAACCACAAATAGTGCACTATATAGTGAATATGGTGCAGTTCCGTTCAGGTTTTTTTAACCTTGGTGCCATGTTAGCACCAGTTCTGATTGCAACCAAGGCTACTGTCTGTTTTAAGCCACTGATTAATGAGTATGGCTCCACTGAATGGTGAATGAGAGAATTGCGCTGACCACAGCTGGATGGAGCACTTGTTCTGTTTTAATTTCCTTTTGTTTATAAACAAAAAAGCAGATGTTGGGTTGCACCATATCACTTTAGTCTCTGGGTTCTTTCTCTAGTTTCTTTAGTTCAAAATGCCAATGGGTATCAACATGGTTCAGGGTGAAGAACCAGCTACTTTTCGGTTCCAGCTGAGAATGAACTGGGTTCTGCAACTGGTTCATGTTGGTTGAAATGTCTGGATGGGACAGAACCAGTTCCACACTGGTGAAAAAGAGCTGTCTGGTACTGTCATTGGGCAAGACACCCAACCTCCAACTGCCCCTGGGTGCCATGGCTAGGGCTGCCCTTTGCTCCGGACTGTGTGCTCACTGCCCCCTAGTGTTCACTAGTGTGTGTAAATGTGTGTTTCACGGCACGGATTGGCACAGTGGCCAATAAAGTGATTCTAATTCTAGCTCTAATCCGAATTGCTAAGTTACGTGTATGTTGTGGAGTAAAACTGAGAAGGCTTCACATTCGAAGGCAGGGTAACACCAGCAGGTGGAGATGCTCTGGAGGGTGGAGATATTCATGGACTTCTGCTTTAACTGACAGCCCCCCAAACACTTCCTGACAGCTCCTGCTCTTGAGACAAGATGCAGGGGTTCGACTTCCACTCACTTCCTCCTACAACAGTCACAGAGATCAGACTCTGCATCAGACACTCCATCAGACATACGTTTTACTACCTGTCGGAATATAAAGCTTATTAGACGGGTGGACGTCACTGGTGGAGGTGGAGTGAAATGCTGGGGTCTTCTGGTTCCATTCACCACCCACTGGAGAGAAGTGGAGAGGAGTCTCTACAATCCACCACTAACCAACAAAACACTGTCCGTCACCTGTTCACATCATGATTCAATTCAATTATGACATTATGAGCGTTTAGTGGTGGTGCACGTGCGTGCGTGCGTGTGTGTGCGTGTGTGCGTGTGTGAATAAAGGCACCTGCTTGATTAAAAATGACTCTCCTGCTGGTTAACAGGTATCTGAGCGTCAATCACAGACAAACACACAGAGAGGAACCACCATCATTATCACCTGCCTGAGAGAAAGAGAGGCAGCAGGGGGGTGAGAGAGAGACAGACAGACAGACACAGGAAAAAAAAGAGAGGGAGAAATAGAGAATGGGTGGAAGTAGAGAGAGATAAAGAAAGGGGGGGTGAAAGAGAGACAGGGTGACAAAGAAAATGGAGACGGCAAAAAACAGTGAGAAACAGAATGAGAGAGAAGGGGAGAGAGAGAGACAGGAGGAGGGAGAAGGAGTGAAAGAGAGAGACGGGGACAAAAGAGAGGGCGAGAGTCAGAGAGAAATAGAGAACAAGGGGGGGCAAATGGAGTAAGAGAGAGAGAGAAAGAGAGAGAGAGGAATAAGAAGACAGACACCACAACAAATCATCCCAAAAGCGCTAAGGATAAAGCGCTATCAGTCCGGAGAACACAATGTCCCTGCTCCACAGCCCAGTGCTGGGGGTCTTTATACCCTTTAGACCATCGATGGACATAGACCTTAGGCTCAAGTGAAGCTGCCCCAGAGCTTCCCATTAACCCCACGCTTGTCTCCACAGTGGGTGCTGCTTGAGGTCACAGCGTCAGTGCTTATAAAGCGTGTCTATAATGTAGGAGGCGTGGCAGCGGCTGACGGACGTTGGAGTTAAGTACGAAGCGTGTGGACAACACACTTTAAATAAATCACAGCTGGACAGGTCGTGTCCAGGCCATTTTGGTCAGTGCATTATCTACAAACCAGATGCTGTTGTTGCGGAGCACCTGGTCACGTTCCCTGTAAGTCATCACTAAAACGCTGATGTGGTGCAATACGGCGTAATAGCTTTGCTGTGATTTACAGCATCCACACGGCAGTGCGTATTGTCATAAATCATGGTTTTAAAAGCTCTTTAAATTGCCAGTAGCTACTGTAGCCACTACCTCTATTTCTGAGTGAATGATTTATATTTATATGTGCTGTTGTGTACATTTACTGTACATTCTCCTGGCTCCGCTAACCATACAGGTCCCTCTGTAGTTCTACAATCACAGACTGTAGTCCAGCTGTTTCTCTGCATACTTTGTGAGCTACTGTCTCTGACTACAAGATCTACAAGGTGGACCGACGAGGGAGGAGTGTCTCACAGAGTGGACAGGGAGTGGACACAGGGTTTTCAGACTCCAGCAGCGCCTGCTGTGTCTGATTAAGTCTGGATTGTTTTATCCGTCTCCTTTTACCGGTTAGGAGATATGAATTATGGCAGCTTGTGTATCTCCTGCTGCGACTCCCCTGCAGTGAGGAGGATGATATAACTGGGGCTCGGCTCGTCTCAGCTCGTGAGATGAGCTCATTGTGGTGGTGGAGTCTCACGGCTGATGGGTCATAAATCCGTCCGAAAAGCCACCGCAGAGGAAGGCAGCGTCCATTAAGACATCACTCCCACAGCGGAACATAAACATTCATCCATCAACCAACAGTCGCTTGGACTCCCGCAGCTCAATGCTGCTTCCGGCTTGTTTTGATCTCATGATTGTTGTGATGTCACAAACGAATGGATCGTTACAGCTCTAGCAGAGAATGGTACTCAAAAAAGCATCGAAATGTCCTTCCTTTAATATGTTTCTGTAGTGTCTCTTTAACATCTCTGTAGTATCTGTTTACTATCTCTGTAGTTTCTCCTTAATGTCTCTGTTTTGTCTCCCCCATAGTCTGTAGTTCCTCCTTAATATCTGGGTAATATCTCTGCAGTTCCTTTTTCACATATCTGCAGTGTCTTCTTAAGACCTCGGTGGTGTCTCTTTAATGTCTCTGATATTTCTCCATAATATCTCTTTAGGGCCTCCTTCAGATCTCTGTTGTGTCTCATTATATCTCTGTTGTGTCTTCTTAATACCTCTGTGGCTCCATTAAGTCTCTGTGTTGTTTCCTTAATATCTTTGTAGTTCCTTTTTAACTTTAATCTTAAGAGTGTCTTCTCAATATCTCTCTATAGTTCCTCCTTAATATCTCTATTCTGTAATTTCTCTTTAATATCTCTACACGGTCTCCTGGAGGACACTGAGGTCAGATGGAAGGACGGTGGAGATTTAATCTTGTCTCTCCTGTTACTCAGATGTTTGTCAGGAAAAAAAGCATCCAGGAATTTCCACTATGTCCCCTCCTGAGTTTGAGTGGAGTTCTAAGTGATATCTCGTGCTGGGCTCAGTGTTGAGATAATAACACTCCTGTTCAACTGCAGCTGAACTAAAGAGAGAACTCCACCATTTCTCCCCAGCACTCACAACCCAGTGCTGACAGTTGATGTGGGACACAACTTTCTCAGGTCTCCTTTCAGTCTGATATTGTCTCTCCTGAGGGAGTTTAGGAGAAGCAATGTCTCCTGAGCCATCAGTGAGTAACTTTGGAGGAGGAAGCTTGAGCGCTGGAATACCTGGAGCACAGGCTAAGACAGAGATGCTGTAATGACGTGTAAAATTCAAACGTGTTTTTACAGGTTAGACTTGCGTGGCGGACGAAAGTGCGGAGTAATGGATGAATAATGGCCGCGATCACCTCGGAGAGACGGCGCTGAAGAGCGGAGCGATTTCCACTGAAGCGCTGATTGAAACATGCGTGAGTGTAATCACACACTGAAATCCTGAGCTATTATCAGCCGCCGGAGAAACATCGTTCTCTCGTGTGTGGAGATTAAAAGGCTCCTGTAAATTGCACTGGAAGCAATACCACGTAAAAGCAAACCAACAATCAAGACTTTATAGAAAGCCTCGCTGTAATTAGCGCTAAGCTATTTCCATTTCCATTCCATAAGCTAAACACACAGTAGCCGCCACAACAATTAGCCCCCTTTCATTTCCTCAGCGTGGAATTTGAACGCAAACCTCTGCCGCAATTTACTTCATTAATGTATCAATGTCCACTCTGGCACTTTGTAGTTCTACAATTATGGACGATAGTCCTTATGTTGCTCTGCATACTTTGTAAACCCCCTTTATCCTTGTTGTTAACTGCTCAGGGCCCACAAAGGCCCATTCATAACCCTTTTCCACCAAAGGAACTGGGGTTGAACCAGTTCTGTTTAGGATTCTTGGAACCTTAGTGTTGTCCAGTGAACCAATATGCGTTACCAGCAGGGGGTGGGGGGCATAGATAATAGCATAAGAGTCAAGAAAGAGTCATGGTTAATCCACTGTTTACAGCAGGTTCAGAGCAGAGTGATACACGAGTGTAAATATTTTCATCCTGATATTTGATACGTGTCGTAAATTAGTTCTGAGAAATTGTTCTTGTCAGGATCGCGGGGCGGACGCACTTGCTAAAACACAATACTTTTAATTAACCAAAAGATAACAAAACAAAGACAGAGACTTGGATCACACAACAGCATACTTAGACAAAGACCGCCCTAGACAGGGAGACTTGGACAGAAAGACTTCAACAGAGACCTAGACTAAAGAGACAGATACAGACTAAACTAGACAGACAGAGAAAGCTAAAGAGACAAACACAGAGCTAAAGAGCTTATACAGAGACCTGAACAGAGAGAGCTAATAGACTACAGAAAGAAACCACAGGAAAGGAAACACTAACAGACCAGAGAAACAAACTAGAGAGACACAAACAGACTTGATAGGGAGGAGGCTGAGGGACGGACAAGACAAAGAAACCAGGGACAGACAAGACAAAGAAACCAGGGACAGACAAGACAAAGAAACCAGGGACAGACAAGACAAAGAAACCAGGGACAGACAAGACAAACAGACCAGAGACAGACGAGACAAACAGAACAGAGACAGACGAGACAAACAGAACAGAGACAGACGAGACAAACAGAACAGAGACAGACGAGACAAACAGAACAGAGACAGACGAGACAAACAGACCAGAGACAGACGAGACAAACAGAACAGAGACAGACGAGACAAACAGAACAGGGACAGACGAGACAAACAGAACAGGGACAGACGAGACAAACAAAACAGGGACAGACAAGACAAACAAAACAAAGACAGACAAGACAAAGAAACCAGGGACAGACAAGACAAACAGACCAGGGACAGACAAGACAAAGAAACCAAGGACAGACAAGACAAAGAAACCAGGGACAGACAAGATAAACAGACCAGAGACAGACGAGACAAACAAAACAGAGACAGACAAGACAAAGAAACCAGGGACAGACAAGACAAAGAAACCAGGGACAGACGAGACAAACAGACCAGGGACAGACAAGACAAACAAAACAGAGACAGACAAGACAAACAAACCAGGGACAGACAAGACAAAGAAACCAGGGACAGACGAGACAAACAGACCAGGGACAGACAAGCGAATGTGGAATGTCCAACCAAGAAGGAGTCATACAAAGGAACCTAAATAGACAACACAGACAAGGGACACCTGGAACAGATAACGAGGGGGCAGGACTACAAATGAGACACTGACGAGGAGGAGGAACAAAGGCGGGACTAGGGCGGAGACAGGAACAACAACAAAGAGCCATGTGCCAAGTGAGCACATGGTTGAAACAATAGACAAGACAGGGCCAGGGCGTGACAGTTCTACTGAGCTACTGTTCTGCTATTCTACTGTGTTTGTGATCTTGTGTCGCACAAGAAAACACACAATCCAAGCCTTTCCCTTATTATTATTTATTTATTTGTTTGTTTGTCTGTAAATGACCCTGTCCAGCTCCACTGCAACATAATGCTTTATTTGAGGCTCTGTGCTCTTTCTGGAGTTACGACACACGCTAATGTACCACCACCACGTCAGTGTCACTGCAGCGCTATGAAGTCATACACTGCTCTGTGGTGGTTCTAAGCTTTAACAAATAGAAAGCAATTAACTGAAGTCTACATTTATAGAACTACACAGAACAAACCATTCATGCCATCAAATTCCTCACAGCTATATTCCACCTCTAGTTTAGTGTGATTGCAGAGGAGAGGAACACACTCCTGATTAATGCCACAAACACACATATACTTTTCTTCTAAAGCAACAAAAGGCTGTTGCTTGGGTTACGCCATGTGATGTGACAGCTCAGGAAAGTGTGTGTAGGTGGGCGGCTGTGTGTGTGCTCATATGTGAAAGTGTGTTTTCCTGGGAAACAAGAGCGTGAAAGCAGGGAGCATGATTTTTCCATCATTTCTGTACCCATCATGCTCCGAGGTACTAAAAGCTGCCGGCGGGGTTCTGCTGTGGCTCTCTTGTCGTTTGCTAAAAAGCCATGAGCCTCAGGGACATGCCGGCGTCCATCAAACGCTCCACTAGCTGCCCAAAACAAAGCCCTACAAGGGAGGTGGGAGGCGGGTCTCCAAACAGGCCACAATGTTCCAACATCTAAGGTGAAGCCTTCCCAGAGGACTACACTGCAAATAACCTTCAATCATATGTTTTACACTCGATGTAGAGGAACATTTCTGTCATTTGATGGCATCCCGCCACATAAACATCGGGGGGGTTAGGTTCTAATGTTGGATGGATCACTGTGATGAAGACAACTCATTGTCTGTCACTAGGGTTGTCAACTGTCCGTTAAATATGGAATCATCCCTTGTTTGAACCGATACGGGACGTGTTTTCTTCTGTGTTTTTGAGGCGATGCTGTTAAAACGGATGATTCCTTCTCAGAAACTCCACGGCTCCCAAACGGAGTATGCACGTCTCAACTGTCGTCGCTTTTAATAAGCCAATCAGCAGCCAGAATTAGCTGTCATTTATTATACAATATCTTTACACAATATCTCATGAGATTTTCAATAACATTAACAAGGTATTTTTAGAGTTGCAGAAAAATTGTTTATCCAGTTCAGGGTTGCGGTGGGTCCGATGCCTACCTGGAATCACTGGGCGCAAGTTGGGAACACACCCTGGAGGGGGCGCCAGTCCTTCACAAGGTGACACACACTCACACATTCACTCACACCTACGGACACTTTTGAGCCGTTTTTGGAGCGTGGGAGGAAACCGGAGCACCCGGAGGAAACCGACGCAGACACAGGGAGAACACACCACACTCCTCACAGACAGTCACCCGGAGGAAACCGACGCAGACACAGGGAGAACACACCTCACTCCTCACAGACAGTCACCCGGTGCGCGAATCAAACCCAAAACCTCCAGGACCCTGGAGCTCTCCCTGTTCTCCCTGTGTCTGCGTGGGTTTCCTCCGGGTGACTGTCTGTGAGGAGTGTGGTGTGTTCTCCCTGTGTCTGCGTGGGTTTCCTCCGGGTGACTGTCTGTGAGGAGTGTGGTGTGTTCTCTCTGTGTCTGCGTGGGTTTCCTCCGGGTGACTGTCTGTGAGGAGTGTGGTGTGTTCTCCCTGTGTCTGCGTGGATTTCCTCCGAGTGACTGTCTGTGAGGAGTGTGGTGTGTTCTCCCTGTGTCTGCGTGGATTTCCTCCGAGTGCGCCGGTTTCCTCCCACAGTCCAAAACCACACGTTGGTAGGTGGATTGGCGAAGCAAAAGTGTCCATAGTTGTGAGTGTGTGAGTGAATATGTGTGTGTGTGTGTGTGTTGCCCTGTGAAGGACTGGCGCCCCCTCCAGGGTGTATTCCCGCCTTGCGCCCAATGATTCCAGGTAGGCTCTGGACCCACCGCATTCATGAATGAATGAATGAAAATATCCCTGTTGGAGTCTTCCACTCTGTTTCCATCAGCCCTTTGTCATTCAGTTCTATTCTATCCAGATGACGATTAAAGGAATATCCCTGTGTCGCACAATTGATAAATCCATAAAGTGTATTAGATACAAAACGACTCCAAATAAGCCACAAAGTACGGTCCTGAACTCCACTGTGCACTGTGTAAAATCTAAAATCGCCTTTATTCAAAATAAAAGCCACTGTTTGATGACAAAAACGTGCTCAGGTTCAGAACAAAAACTCTGTGAGTACAGAGCAGCAGGGGAATGGGAAGAGGGACAATCGTACTCCAGCACAGTTCTGTTCAATCGGGCCAAGTGTGAGTACACCTTCACGCTCATGTGCAGCTGCTCCATGTTTTTCTGTAATGATTCTACACTGGGTGCATATTCAGATATCAACAAATGAAAGCATTTCAGTGTGAGAAAGAGAGAGAGAGAGCAATTAAGAGAGAGGTAATACAGAGATGACAGGTGTGTTTATATATAAAATAAATCATATTTCTGATGAAAAGCCAGGGTTAAAAATCAAGACGAAAGATGGTCTCGGCTGGATGCTCATCGTGGCGATTAAGGTGGAATAAAACCTGCTGAAAGTCATTCAAAAACATTAGTCTCAGGCTATGCAAGTGTCCCCGTTTCCATGGCAACCGTGAGCAATGTTCTCCGCTTACAGAGGAGGTGGGGTGGAGAGGGAGGTCTAAAGTGGGGGGAGGGGGAGGGCACAGAACACAAAACCTCGAGTCCAATCGTGCAAAAACAAATTAGCATTTAAATGTGATTGAGTGGAGCGACGGTGCGGGTGGATGGCATCGTTCTTTTCCCACCTTTCCTTTTCTTACCCTCTTTCATCTCGAAAATTTCATCCCGGAGATCAGTCATCACCCTCATGAACCACTGGGGGACCAGGAGGGAAGAAAAAAAAAAGATTAATCAAAAAATACTACACACATCTTCCCTGCGTCTTCCTCCTGTCCCACACCACCTTAAGAAATAATGGAGGGCAAAAAGGGCACATATCCCACCCTCAGCAAACCTTCCTGGCCCCTTAAAGAGCCCATATCTTGAGTTTTTATTTTTTTTTTAACCCCTGATGTTGTCTCATGAAATTAGACCTGAAATTAGAAAACTAAAAACACTCAGTTCATTTTTAAGTAGCTCTCTTTAATTCAAGGATTAAAAAAGGGGGGCTTCTGTTACTCTCAAATTTTGTGAAATAATTCTACATCGCTACATTCAACTATCTCTGGTAGAAACAAATATATTTGAGGAGTTTAATTGTCCAACAAGATAAACAAAAAATATTAATTTGATAACTACCATATGTTGTTTGTAGCTGGTTGCTATGTAATCGCAAGTGGTTGCTAGTTTGCTACTTACTGATTCCTAGTGTATCCCAGGTGGTTGCTATGGTACTGTTCACTGTTTTTGGGGTGTCCCAGGTGGTTGCTAAGGTTCTGTTCACTGTTTTTGGAGTGTCCCAGGTGATTACTAAGGTACTGTTCACTGTTTTTGGAGTGTCCCAGGTGATTACTAAGGTACTGTTCACTGTTTTTGGGGTGTACCAGGTGGTTGCTAAGGTACTGTTCACTGTTTTTGGGGTGTCCCAGGTGGTTGCTAAGGTACTGTTCACTGTTTTTGGGGTGTCCCAGGTGGTTGCTAAGGTACTGTTCACTGTTTTTGGGGTGTCCCAGGTGGTTGCTAAGGTACTGTTCACTGTTTGGTCTCCATGGTCTCCATGTGGTTGCTATGATGGATGTTCTTAGATCACTATATTTCAGATGTATTTTGACATAACATTTATATTAGAAACACAACATTTTCTCACAAAGTATTTAGGGTAAATGTTATATTTTTGTAATGTATTTAAAATTAGAAAAACAGAGCTTTAAAAACACATCAGCAGATTTTCATCCCTCAAAATAGGGCTGGGCAATTAATCGAAAATTAATCCAAATCCACATCCTGAACTTCTAATTTATGTAATAATACCTAGATCGATGAAACAGACATTTCTTATAATTCGGTTGATCTTTTTTATTTATTTATTTTTACATTCTGTTAATACGTCCTCCACTGTATGCTCATGTACTGTCCCCTTCCCCATAAAACCACACTACAATGCATGTAGTCATGTGACTCTGCCCCATCCAATCTGCCACATGGAAGCAACATGGAGGAGAACCTAAACCCCAAGGCCAACCGAGCAAATTGAGCAGCTTGTATCAAAGAAATATGCTGTGTCTGTCATTTGGACATGTTTTGATCAGAGCCATGTAGAAAAGAGAAGTCCAAAATGCTTGGTGGTCATGTGACTTGTGTTCCAGGAAGCTCTAGATGGACAATTTGAGAGCATAAGGTTACGGATTTCTGAATAAGAGCTTCCAAAATGGGACATTTTCCCCATAGGAATACATTTCAGGTGGCGGCACGGTGAAGCAGCAGGTAGGTGTGGCAGTCACACAGCCCCAGGGGCCTGGAGGTTGTGGGTTCAATTCCCGCTCCGGGTGACTGTCTGTGAGGAGTGTGGTGTGTTCTCTCTGTGTCTGCCTCCAGGTGACTGTCTGTGAGGAGTGTGGTGTGTTCTCTCTGTGTCTGCGTGGGTTTCCTTCGGGTGACTGTCTGTGAGGAGTGTGGTGTGTTCTCTCTGTGTCTGCGTGGGTTTCCTCCAGGTGACTGTCTGTGAGGAGTGTGGTGTGTTCTCTCTGTGTCCGCGTGGGTTTCCTCCGGGTGACTGTCTGTGAGGAGTGTGGTGTGTTCTCCCTGTGTCTGTGTGGGTTTCCTCTGGGTGACTGTCTGTGAGGAGTGTGGTGTGTTCTCTCTGTGTCTGCGTGGGTTTCCTCCGGGTGACTGTCTGTGAGGAGTGTGGTGTGTTCTCTCTGTGTCTGCGTGGGTTTCCTCCGGGTGACTGTCTGTGAGAAGTGTGGTGTGTTCTCTCTGTGTCTGCGTGGGTTTCCTCCGGGTGACTGTCTGTGAGGAGTGTGGTGTGTTCTCTCTGTGTCTGCGTGGGTTTCCTCCGGGTGACTGTCTGTGAGAAGTGTGGTGTGTTCTCTCTGTGTCTGCGTGGGTTTCCTCCAAGTGCACACGTTGGTAGGTGGATTGGCGACTCAAAAGTGTCTGTAGGTGTAAGTGTGTGAGTGAATATGTGTGTGTGAGTGTGTGTGTTGCCCTGTGAATAACTGGCGCCCCCTCCAGGGTGTATTCCCGCCTTGCGCCCAATGATTCCAGGTAGGCTCTGGACCCACCGCGACCCTGAACTGGATAAGGGTTACAGATAATGGATGGATGGATGAATACATTTCAACCTGCTCCAACTCACATGGTCACACTGGTCTAAAATATTTATACTTTCACCTAGAAACTTCACTTACGTTCTGAGAGATTGTTTGGCACTAGGGAGGGTCCCAGTCGCCATAGACTTCATTGTATTTCTTGACTGGGTGAGTATACCTTTTTTTTAAAAATGTTTGTGTGTGTTTACACTGCCAAAACACAAACAATTCTTGCTCAATCTGCACAGTTCTGGTACCAAATCAATAGGGAAAGAGTCCTTTCTCATACAAACTGATCAGTTTTGTGATCTGGGGTATAGTTGGCGTCCAGGATTCGTTCAAATATGACTAGCTCTGTCATCGGAAATGAATGGTGGAAGTTCCCAGTTTCAGAGAACTAAAAACAAGCAAAGTTTAACAGTGATATTGAGAGTTGTGGGCCTGATTCTGGTGTATTGAAGTTTATTGCTGATGTATATATATATAGATTTGTTGCTGTGGAACAATGAAAATGTGAGAATCAGAACATGTTTTTTGTTCATATTTTATAGATTTTACTGCAGGCCGCAGCTGTGTTGCGCAGGGGATGGCTGTGTATTGTCTCTGTAACACCATCAAGTCAGGAAACCGCACAAACGCCACTCACAAAGCCACAGAGGCCTGCAACAGACAGCGTAATCGTGTTATGATGAGATCAGCGGCTACAATTTCATTGCAGTCAAATTTATTTCAGCCCCAGCTTAGATCAGGTTTAAGGCTGCGGTGCGCGGAGAGGGATTAATCAGTGGGAATTATATCAGATCCGATCTGAGGAGGTGAAGGTGAGGAATATAGAAGAATAAACACAGAGCGAGGCTCACTACATTATTTCAGTTTCTATCTGCGATGTAGGCGAGATCTTCCTGACCCCAGTCAGGGATGGATTACAGTCTTTTCCATAATGAAATATATCAACAAACAAAAGCCCACATTGCTATGTGTGTGTGATTCTGATTTTCATTTATTGCAATTTACCGTTAAAAACCTTAATTAATGATGTAATCCATCAACACAGATAAAACACACACTACACACAACGTAAAGTGGTGCTCCTGCATTTCATTCATTGTTCGTAGCCCTTATCTGTTTCAGTGTCACGGTGGGTCCGGAGCCTACCCGGAATCACTGGGCACCATACAGGAACACACCCTGGAGGGGGCGCCACTCTCACAGGGCGACACACTCACACATTCACTTTTGAGCCGCCAATCCACCTACCGACGTGTGTTTTTGGACCGTGGGAGGAAACCGGAGCACCCGGAGGAAACCCACGCAGACACAGGGAGAACACACCACACTCCTCACAGACAATCACCTGGAGGAAACCCACACAGACACAGGAAGAACACACCACACTCCTCACAGACAGTCACCCGGAGGAAACCCACACAGACACAGGGAGAACACACCACACTCCTCACAGACAGTCACCCGGAGGAAACCCACACAGACACAGGAAGAACACACCACACTCCTCACAGACAGTCACCCGGAGGAAACCCACGCAGACACAGGGAGAACACACCACACTCCTCACAGACAATCACCTGGAGGAAACCCACACAGACACAGGAAGAACACACCACACTCCTCACAGACAGTCACCCGGAGGAAACCCACACAGACACAGGGAGAACACACCACACTCCTTACAGACAGTCACCCGGAGGAAACCCACACAGACACAGGGAGAACACACCACACTCCTCACAGACAGTCACCCGGAGGAAACCCACACAGACACAAAGAGAACACACCACACTCCTCACAGACAGTCACCCGGAGGAAACCCATGCAGACACAGAGAGAACACACCACACTCCCCACAGACAGTCACCCGGAGGAAACCCACGCAGACACAGAGAGAACACACCACACTCCCCACAGACAGTCACCCGGAGGAAACCCATGCAGACACAGAGAGAACACACCACACACTCCTCACAGACAATCACCCGGAGGAAACCCACGCAGACACAGAGAGAACACACCACACACTCCTCACAGACAATCACCCGGAGGAAACCCACGCAGACACAGAGAGAACACACCACACTCCTCACAGACAGTCACCCGGAGGAAACCCACACAGACACAAAGAGAACACACCACACTCCTCACAGACAGTCACCCGGAGGAAACCCACGCAGACACAGGGAGAACACACCACACTTCTCACAGACAGTCACCCGGAGGAAACCCACGCAGACACAGAGAGAACACACCACACTCCTCACAGACAGTCACCCGGAGGAAACCCACACAGACACAGGGAGAACACACCACACTCCTCACAGACAGTCACCCGGAGGAAACCCACACAGACACAAAGAGAACACACCACACTCCTCACAGACAGTCACCCGGAGGAAACCCATGCAGACACAGAGAGAACACACCACACTCCCCACAGACAGTCACCCGGAGGAAACCCACACAGAGACAGGGAGAACACACCACACTCCTCACAGACAGTCACCCGGAGGAAACCCACACAGACACAGAGAGAACACACCACACTCCTCACAGACAGTCACCCGGAGGAAACCCATGCAGACACAGAGAGAACACACCACACACTCCTCACAGACAATCACCCGGAGGAAACCCACGCAGACACAGAGAGAACACACCACACACTCCTCACAGACAATCACCCGGAGGAAACCCACGCAGACACAGAGAGAACACACCACACTTTAATCAACTTCAGCCTCTCACCCACTTTCTTTATACCATCATTTATACACAACATATGCATCTTTGCTTGTGTTTACTTTGTTTGTTGTTGTTGGTGGTGGTGGTGGTGGTGTACAACATGAAGAAACTACAAATGCTTCAGTGATTTACTGAAGTACACGTTCGTAAGTAAATGCAAATATCACCACTGCATTCTGCCCATCTCACTGCATTCATTACAATTACAATCAGCAGCCTCCTGTAAGGTATTAGCACAGTATCAAAAAGTTAAATCCAATTATCAATATCAACAGAAGCCAGACTTATAAGGTTCAGTCTCCTATTTCCTCTCGTTCCTTGCAGTTTCAAAGGGTTGCCAGGGACGACCGGGCGAGTGCTTCTGTAAATGCGTCTAATTATCCGTCTGCGAATGCTTTTGTGTGTGAAAACTGTCTGTCTGACGAGAACAGGGAGACGACTGAAAAATTCAATAAAGGAAGGAGTCACTCAAGGACAAATCTGGAAAAACCAGACTTCTGGAGCTGACACTCAGAACTCTCCATAGTCAGAGACCCCCCCCCCAGACGTGCACATGGTTCTGGACGCAGAGGAAGGAGGAACGTAATTGGTTACAAGCCAGAAGTCAGGGATGAATGTGATTGGTTAAAAACTAATTGGGTGCCAAGGCCTTCAGGAGCTGGACTGAAGGCCTTACTCCAACATCATTAGGGTGTGCCACTGTGATTCACAATGTTAGTGTTTGATTCACAGCCGAGTGCGAACGGGAGCTGTAGTGTGAGCAGCGCTGAGTCTGTTTTAAGAAAAGGGAAAGAGTACAAGAGACGAGAGTTGTTATGATCTTACCTGAGTGTGGAATGGCTAAAAAACACAGTGTCGCTTAACACTGCACCTGAGCAGCATCCAAAGCACTGCACCTGCAGGACATCGTTACCGTTCTGTGTGTGTGTGCTCACTGCTGTTTCTCAGACTTCTTTTAACGTAGATCACTGGGAAAAGAAACATTTCTATCATCAACAGTGACACACACAAACAGCATAAACCCCATTTTATAAAGACGTTAACCTCCAGACGTTTTCTTTTTTTGAAGTTTCAGTGCCATTGCTCTTTAAGCCGGAGATTTGACGTTCATTGACTGAACCAAAGGCCCAACGCTAATATTCATGGTTCACTGCTGACATTCACTCAACCTCTGTGTGTGTGTGTGTGTGTGTGAGAGAGAGACAGCACCATATGAAGACAAAGAGACTGTAGAAGCTCAGCTGGGAGAACGATAAAAAAGAGACAGCATCAATATCAATAAAGAGACTCTTTGGGCGGAACAACAGGACGATTCAGGAGAACATTGAAGGTTCTTTACTCGTCACCGACTGTCCACCAGTGTCCTTCGGCATTAAAATCATGCCTGTGTCTGTGTGAGACGCTCTTCCTCACATTGTAACATTAGGACAGCAGGCAGAATCCTCCCTCATTGACCAACAGAAAGCCCTCAGCCCAGCGCTTAAAATTACACCCGACTGAGATGGGCGTGGGAGGGTGCTTTGGTGCCGCTGCAGGTCACGCAGGGCTGTCACGTGTGCCACCGCCTCTGTAGCGTTGTATCAGTTTTGGAAACTCATCTATTTTCACTTTGACTTTTCATTTCCGTCCTTTCACAAGTGGATTGTTTTACATTAATCTCCTCAGAAAGAGGCTCAGAAAATGAGTTTATTGAACTAAGGCCCTGCTTTTGCCTGAGAGAGTAATGAAGGAAGGGTGTTTTCCGCACATCGCTGTGTTACAGACCATGACACGCACCACAATAGAGAACAGGGGCGAATAAACAGGTACAGGCCAAGTCTCAGCAGCGTACACTGTCTCTCTGTCTCACTTTCACTGACTCTACTTTTCTATCATTGTATCTTTTTCATTCTCAGATCGTCTCTTTTTCTGACTCCACCTCCATTCCTTAGTCTCTCTTTCTCTCTCTAACCTCCTCTTTCCTCTCCCTTTTCCCCTCTTTCTGACTCTTTTTGTCTATCCCTGATTCTTTCCTCTTTCTCTCTCTCTCTCTTAATTCCCTCCTTTCTTTCTCCCTCTTTCCTCTCTCTCCTCTCTATAGTTCTTATCTCTCACTTTCTATTCTCTACTTAATTCTGTCCCCTTCTCTCCCTCTTTTTCTATACCCTTCTCTTTCTCTCTCTCATTTTCTAGCCCTCTATGCTCACTCTATTTCTACCCTCCCACCCTCCCCTCTCTCTCTCTGAAGCTCTCTCGCCCTCGTCGCTGAGCCGTCACCCTCCACTTGTCGCTGCTTGGACGTTTAAAGCTTCTTTCGATGTTAAATTGGCTTCTCAATTAAAGTCCAGCTCCTTTCGGCACATAGCGGGGGCAGACGAGGGGGTCATTACCCGAGCGGGGTACTTCTCCTCGCGGAAGATATCAGGACAGTGCTGCTGCTTTTGAAGTTTCCCAACTCGTCTTTGAGCCTCGTTTTTTATCTCCCCCCTGTTCAGCGGCGACTGTAATAAACACTGCATGACACTGAAATTGAGCGCTGTGTTAAAGTTGCAGTCAGTTAATTTGCCACCACAGAATAGCAAACAGTATTTATGAATGATATTATTTATTATTTCCCAGTGTGTTCTACAAAGAGCAGCTCACATAAGATGAAGAACCAAACTGCTGTGTCGTCCTTGAACGAACCGGTTTATCCACCACAGAGTGGGTCCCCCACAGGGGGCAGTAATGCTTAAAGCAGTTAATACAGAAGGCCTGAAACATCCAGGCCACTAAGTGTCAGTATAACAACGGCGCAATGAAGTGGTGGTGGACATTACATGCATCAGAGGAAGCACATACTTGCCGTCACCCTCCCCCCATCAGCGTTGGGGGCATCATGTATGATTTCAGCTAACAGCTAATGGCTAACTGGGGCAACAATTGGCAAATAAAGTCATATATTAATAATTCATGTTTGTGATGTCACAGCAAATGCTTCTGATTGGTCGGACACATCCAAAAAGCCATTTGTAAGCTCTGTGTTATTGGGTTAAATTCCCGATGTTGCTGATAACTAGGGAATCATTAAAATTATATACATTTTAAATGTAATTGTGATACTGAAAGCAAGCATTCAAAATTGGTATTACACTCCACATTCAGAACAGTGGAGAGAATTGATTGCCCCCTCCTCTTCCTCCACAGAAGAGAAGCTCATGCAGGTTGCCAGGTTGAGAACGAACCCTCTGGCTGCAGCAGTGCTGTCACAGATGCCAGTTCTTCAACTTAACATTTTACCACCATTTCTAATGACACACCCTGGTCATTTTATGATTTAATACAGTAAACATATTATAGATTGTCCTTTGATGGTGTCAAAGGGGTAAAATGTGTGGCTTTGTTGCCTTGTGCTTTTAGCAAAATCTGAGAAGTTCATGTTATGAATCGATTTTAAAAACAAAAACAAGGCCTGGCATTTAATCCTATTAAGAAATCACTGTAAAGTTAAGCCCTGGTGGGTCCTTGCAGGTCTCCGAGAGTAAGCAGTCTCCTGCTCTGCCTCCAGACTCCGGAGAACTCGGCAGGGTCAGATTTATGTGGACAGGACTGGGAGGCTGAATTAAGTGTCTGGACGTGTCAGGGCCAGGCTTTATGTTCAGCTCCAATCAATTTCTATCTTTATGTAAATGCTGCTGCGATGTCTGGCTGCTCCGGTGCCATTCGTCAAACAGCTACAGCTTCCTCCGCTGATTCAGTCCCTCCGCGCACGACATGGAGCCCCAGGTCGCTTTTAAACAGAGGGTTTAGTGAATTACATTTTAATGGACTACTCCATTGTTCCCTATGACGTGAGCTACAGGATTAACAGGTAATCTTCACACGCAAACACATACACACACAATCGACTTCAGAGAAGCTCCAGTGCTTTCTGAACAATACAACTCTGATATACTTCACGCCACAGGTTCGAATTTCCTCTGAACTTCTCCAGTGCAGGGTGGAGCTGAGAAGTGGAGCAGGAACCGAGAGCTTTGGTCTCCACCCTCTGCAGCACCAAGCTCTTTATCGGAGGCAATTAAACCCAGGGCAGGGGCAATTGTGTGGGTTTCCCTGGGCATTTAGTTAAGCTGCTTTCTGCCCATTCAGACGGATGTGCCACATTAACCCCCGGCTCACCAGCAGCCGGCGCACAGAGCCGACACCTCTCCGAGGCGCACAGGATCAAGGGCAGCGTTAAGATAAAAGCATTAGGAAAAACAGGGCGGGGTAATTACTGAGGACAGTCCTAAGTCTGGCCTTCACACACACACACACCCATACCCACACACACAGCTCCACAACCTTGAAGTGTAATGATTTAGGTTATGAAGACATGGCTGTTGTCCCCACAGTGAAAACTAGTCCTCATGATGTCAGCAAGTAAACAGACTGTGGTCACCACAATGTGATGTAAATCTGGACCATAGACGCAAGCACAAACGCACACTTTTTTCTAAAGTCCTGGAGCTCTATCCATTAGCTTTGGATTTGTGATCCATCCACAATCAGCATCTGACCTCACTCATTTACCAATTAATCCCTAGGGACTGGGTGCTATCAAATTCTCACAGAAATGTGTTAATAATATGATAATGGATGGATAAAAAATTATTAATCAGGGAGCTGTCACACAGCTCCAGGTACCTAGAGGTTTTGGGTTCGAGTTGCGCTCAGTGTTACTGTCTGTGAGGAGTGTGGTGTGTTCTCCCTGTGTCTGCGTGGGTTTCCTCCGGGTGACTGTCTGTGAGGAGTGTGGTGTGTTCTCCCTGTGTCTGCGTGGGTTTCCTCCGGATGACTGTCTGTGAGGAGTGTGGTGTGTTCTCTCTGTGTCTGTGTGGGTTTCCTCCAGGTGACTGTCTGTGAGGAGTGTGGTGTGTTCTCCCTGTGTCTGCGTGGGTTTCCTCCGGGTGACTGTCTGTGAGGAGTGTGGTGTGTTCTCCCTGTGTCTGCGTGGGTTTCCTCCTGGTGACTGTCTGTGAGGAGTGTGGTGTGTTCTCTCTGTGTCTGCGTGAGTTTCCTCCGGGTGACTGTCTGTGAGGAGTGTGGTGTGTTCTCCCTGTGTCTGCGTGGGTTTCCTCCGGGTGACTGTCTGTGAGGAGTGTGGTGTGTTCTCCCTGTGTCTGCGTGAGTTTCCTCCGGGTGACTGTCTGTGAGGAGTGTGGTGTGTTCTCTCTGTGTCTGCGTGGGTTTCCTCAGGGTGACTGTCTGTGAGGAGTGTGGTGTGTTCTCCCTGTGTCTGCGTGGGTTTTCTCCGGGTGACTGTCTGTGAGGAGTGTGGTGTGTTCTTCCTGTGTCTGCGTGGGTTTCCTCCGGGTGACTGTCTGTGAGGAGTGTGGTGTGTTGTCTCTGTGTCTGTGTGGGTTTCCTCCGGGTGACTGTCTGTGAGGAGTGTGGTGTGTTCTCCCTGTGTCTGCGTGGGTTTCCTCCGGGTGCTCCGGTTTCCTCCCACAGTCCAAAAACACACGTTGGTAGGTGGATTGCTGACTCGAAAGTGTCCGTAGGTGTGAGTGTGTGAGTGAATGTGTGTGTGTGTGTTGCCCTGTGAAGGACTGGCGCCCCCTCCAGGGTGTATTCCCGCCTTGCGCCCAATGATTCAAGGTAGGCTCTGGACCCACCGCGACCCTGAACTGGATAAGGGATACAGATAATGAATGAAAGAACCATGTAAGAGATGTGCGAGTGTGAAGAACCTTTTAAAGTTTTAAAAATCCATCTCTCGATCTTAAGGTTCTTTGCCCATTTTAAAGTGTTAGGAAAAATGGTCCTTTATGGAATCAAAGGTAGTTCTTTTATGGCATCGCTCAAAGAACCTTTTGTAGGTGCTGCGTGACTGCGTTCACTTTGACAGGACGTGTTAATACAATTCATCTCTGCCATATAACGTGTGTTCAGAGGATCGTTAGACACCTTCACTCATAAAATAACAGTGAGGTCTTGGTGAACCGAGGTGTAATTTACTCCGTGGTGTGATGTGGACGGGTGGATGTCAGCTGGTGTTCCGAGCCCATATCGGTTCCTCAGCGCTAATGAGGATCTGCTCTAATCGAGGTTCTGTCCAGAGGAGGTTAACGACGGCGGGCTGGGGTCAAGGAGACGATTAAAGTGGAGCCGTGGACGTCCGTGGAGACGGAGAGTTTCCGTAATTACTCACATTCAGCTCCGACACAAAAAGACTACCTCTTTGTCTGAAAATCAAACTAGGAGGATATGTAGCTATCTCTCTATGTTTTAGTGGGTCCAGTCCCGAAATCATGCACAAAGCTCAATGTCAGGAGTCCACCAGAGGGATATGACTGAACTGGAAAGGCTCTGGAGCGATCAAGATCCATCCAGTTCGTCTGGAATGAGTTGGAACGGTGGTTGTGATCCGGATCTAATCACCCAACAACGGCACCTGACCTTGCTGATGTTTATTTGGCTGAATGCCATCAAATCCTCACAGCAGTGTGTCCAATAACTAGTGTAGATCCTTCCCAGAATGTAGAAGTTGTTCTTGCAGCATAAGGGAATCGGGTAATGCCCTTCATTTCAGAAGAAAAACTCTCTCACTCACACACTCTCTCTCTGTCAGTTTTCCTAATTAAGGACAGTGTGAGGGAGTCGCTGCGGCAGAGCTCCAGGCAATTACACCCAGAGCAGAGTGTCATCACCCCTGCTCACACACACACACACACACACACACACACCTCAAACCACTGCTACTACACACATGCTTTGCATTTCTCCTCACATCCCCTATAAACAGATACTTGCATAAAAATGTATATTAAACACACTCTCTCTCACACACACACACACACACAATTTGCCTACAAGCAAAATAAAGCAACCAATTACAGAAAAACACACACCTACGCCAACAACGTTCACGCAATCAGACACCTGACAAACACACGACACACAACAGAGAAACTGTTTAAAAGCTAAAACGTTCAAAAGAAAGTTCCAGAAATACAGCTCGAATCTGCAGTTGTGAGCGCTACGCTGAATCCACGTCGCTGAAATAATGTGTAGTGCCCCCTGCTGGTTCCCACACTCTCGGGTTAAGCTCCATTCGCCTCACGTCTCCTTCGCTTTGTTCATTCGCTGGGCATGTGCCGTGGAGCCTGGACGTGACTGGTTTATTCATTCATTCATTAGTTGAGCTTAGAGTTGTGGAGCTCCTTAGTCTGATTGGCTGTTTACAGTATTTACCGCCCAATCAGTAACTAGTGCGACGTCTTCAGGTTCTGTTCCTCGGTGCAGGCTTCTTTGTCTTCTCTCCAGCTCCACGTCCTTTCAGACCCACAGCACTGAGCTGTTTTCTCCTGCTTCAGCTTTGCAAGTGGAGCTCATACCGATGTCTCCTCAGATACATTTAATCTATAGTTAGAGATCTAGAGATTACTTAAAGTGGATGGTGGATGGGTGGAAGTATATGCAAATATATATATCAACTATTAGCCAATCAGAAAACAGCTTGAGACTTCAGCTAAAACAGGGGAGTAGCAGTTCAAAAAGAAGCGGTGGCGCTGCTCATGTCTCTGTGGACTCTCCCAGGACTGGGAGGAGGCTTAGCTCAGGTGAAGTGGTGACGATTAAACTAGGGGCAGGAGGGGGGTAAATAAATTAGGTAAATCATGTGAGCCTTCAAAACAACTTCTGCGGATCCAATCCAGTTTTTTGGTCTGTTCAAGGTTTTCTTCGGGTAAATGACGACTGCTGGAGCCCAGTGAAATCTTTCCTTTGCGTTTAATGGAGGCGCAGATTGTGTATCAGGGAAAATATTCACCCTGCAGCTAGCAGATATCCACAGCTTTTCCAGGACGGATAATTAAATAAAGCACGAACATCATTTGGGCTAATGTTTCTGCGGCGGCTCCAGCCAGCGGGCGGCTCCAGTGACCAATGGCACATAACGATTCAAAATAAAGAGAAAATGCAGAAACAGCTAATGTCTTTTAGCCAGGGGCGTGTTTCTGTGGCGTTCTGTATGCCGTTCCAGTCCGAGACGAATCCACCAGCTCTGCGTTTCTCGTTTCCATCTGAATATGTGTAAGGTGTCTGTAAATAAAATAAGCTGCAGTTTATGAAAGACGTTAAAAATGTTGCTCAAAAATGGCTGGAACTCTCTGGCAAAGGCAGAGACTGGAGACAGAGGCGTCGTCTCGACTTGAAGGACAGTCGTCCCTCACACAAGCTCTGGTTAGTGTGATCTGTCTTTCGTTGTTGATGGTGAGATCCACTTCAGTCGGGAACAGGTTTTTAAAAAAGCCAATTAACACCAAAACAAAAGCTGGTGGTGTGTTAGTGTGTGTTGCGCTGGTGTAGAGTGGATCAGACACAGCAGTGCTGCTAGAGTTTTACACCCTATGTCCGCTCACTGTCCACTCTTAGACACACCTACCTCGTTGGTCCACCTTCTAAATGTAAAGTCAGAGACAGCAGCTCATCTGCCGCTGTGCGGTGCTAAAGGTTGTGGACTCTGGGGTCTTCTCTGAGCCCCTTTAATTCCGTTAATTCCAGGGCATTAATTACAGGAGTCTATCAGTCGAGACAGAGGGAGGATGACTGCCAAAGAGAACGGTGCACCGTCATTAAACCCACGCTAACAACAACAACCGACAAATCACAGGATATGACACCCTTGCTTATTAGGAGTGAGCCACGTCTCCAGGTTCCTGGGGGTCCTAAAATAGTCTTATAGATGTTGCAGTTAATTCAGGACAGTCTACGGCGGATTAGAGCAAATGATCTTTGTTCACAGAGCTCTGGGTCAAATGAGGCTTGGTTTAGAGAGAGCTGAGACTGTTCTGAACAGCGGAAGAAAACACATTATCCCCTTCTCCACAAGGGAACACAGTTCTGGGGTCTTAATTAAACGTATTCCACCTGCTTTTGTCAAAACCCCACAGGCCCCACAGCAGCGCTCTCCCCGTCTTAACCAGCTCTGTTCAGAATGTTCTGGCTTCAGCACCTGTTTCTATAAATGATAATGAGCCACTCGCAGTTCACCTACACCCTGAGTGCACAGCAGTGGGAACTCACATAGAGAGTAGTCCAGCGACGTGATTGGACAGACGCAGATGAGGGGGCGGGACATTTCTAAGGTCTCAGAATCAGAACGATGATTTTGACTTGGGCAGTTCACAGAAAATGGAATGGGTGGTCTTGTTTCACAGTGTGTGGGTTGGTGGGCAGGGGCGGAGCCACCCCCATTGTCGACCCCTCCCCCCCTAGCCCCCCTCACCACCACCACTTTGCCGTAATTCTCCGAAGAAACAGACGGTGGCACTGTACTCGATGCCTTATATCACTAAATGAATAAGTGATCACGAAACACTGCTAAATCCACAGCAACTTCACATCGAAAAAAATAAGGTATCATCTTCTGTGCCACCCCTGTGTGAGTAATAGTCTGTGTCTGGTCACCCCTATGAAAACTGTCGGTGGGCTCCAGATCTCCACAGTAATGCACATAGAATGAAGAAGGGAGAATTTTAGAAGATCTGCAGCAATCCAGAAAACTCCCTCTGACCCCGGCGTGTTAAACTCACTGAACCCTGTGACATTTCCCTGTGAAAATGATGGGTAGGTTAATCTCACGTTTACATGATGACACCAGGCTCAGTTTTAATGTCCCACAGCACTCTCCCAAACACTGTGATCATCTGGAGGATTCTGTAAATATCAGAGACTCAAAGGAGTCAGAACTCCACCAGAGGATCTACAGAAGAACAGGGCACCACAGATGTACAGGACATAAAGCAGCAAGTCTGGGACAGCTCATCTGTTGCTGCACACTTCGTGATGGTCATTTTCAGTTGGCATTCTGATAGCAACAATGTGGAACCAGTTTGGCGCGTTTCTGCAAACAATAGTGGTTTCAATCTGGAACCAATGAAGAGTAGGTTCTTCAGAGCGAGCTGTGGAGCTAAAGAAGCCTCACCTCGTAAAGATCACCCCCCCCCCCCCATGGAGCTGACCTGGCTAATCAAAGGCCTCAGGAGCATCTTTGTATCACAGCCAGATGTGTCCAATTGCAGCTGGCACTCAGCTCTGCAGGAGGTGGATTTTAAGAAGAAGATCTGGCGTCCTCAGCTGATCCTATAGAATGGAACATCTTCAGCTGCCACAGGTGGAGCTCCTTAGTCTGATTGGCTAGTATTTACAGCCCAATCAGTAACTAGTGCGACGTCTTCAGTGTCTTCTCTCCAGCTCCACGTCCTTTCAGACCCACAGCACTGAGCTGTTTTCTCCTGCAAGTGGAGCTCATACCTACGTCTCCTCAGATACATTTAATGGCGCATGTATAACGTAAGCTTACTTGCCAGTTTGACTGGAAATGAAATAAATGCACGTCTGCTATGCTTCCGATTACCAGCTCATCGCTAGTCCCATGATGCAGCAATTTCGCTAATTCCCTTCCGGGGCCGATGACACGTACATAACCCCAAGGACAGCTGCCCAGAGCACAAGGCCACTCTAATTCACAGCTGTATTCTCCAGCACAAATCAGAATCCCAACTAAACCTATAATTTAATTCCCAAGGCATTGATTTATTTTGCAAACCAGGCAAAATGAAAGCCCTCTGTGTTTGCTCTCGGCTTTAGATCTCGGGTGGCTGTCCGGGGCTAGAATGTGTCACACCAACTCCTGGGTTTGTTGCAATTTGTATGGACAGTTGGAGCATGGTTGGAGCCAACTTTGCTGCAGTTATAAGAAAAATACTGTAGCCGCTTGATCAGGATCAGGGTCATGTTGGATCCAGACCCAGAATCAATGGGCACAAGGCAGGACATAGTACTCAGGACATAACACTCACCACATAATTCTCACCCTGTCACCCATGTGTCTTAACCCATATCCACCTTAGGGTACTACCTTAGGGTGCATTTTTTTTTTTTTTTACCCCTTAACCCTACCCCTCCGAAAAGGCGTTAGGGCCAAAGGAGAGGCACCAGTTGCTATGAAAGCCTTGTGAATCACCTGTAAGATGACAGCCCAAGCAACCAAAAAAGCCACAAATGTTAGCATTTTCTCTTTTAAAAACTTTGATAACCCTTGTATTATCTCAGGCTAATGTAATCATTCTGTATGTGAAAGCAGTGCAGCGACAGCGCGAGACAGCACACGGTTCACCAACTTCATACAGGTCCAGAGCACGGGAAAATAATGCGACTGATTCATGCGCCTAGCAGGAGTGAACTCCCCATCTTTGCCTCAGTTAGCATCTCATTCAAATGTCCCCCTCCGCCTTAAATGGCGCCCTGAATGATAAAGAAACAACACAGCGTGGCTGTAACTTTAGAAGTTCAATTTACAGGAGCTTTGTAGGTGGAAAGGGAAATCTGAATAAGAAACTAGTGAATAAAATACTAATTTCAGGCTTGTGCATTACAGAGGGAACAGGAAAATCCACTTCCCCAGTCCCTTTGATGATGCACAGCAGTGATTGAAGCAGGAATTTACCTTTAACAAAGGGAGTTAGTAAAGAGAAAGCCGTCCCTGTGCACCATCACCCCACAACAGCAGAGAGAGGAGTCACTGACCCGGGAGAGCACTTCTAGTGTGGCTTCCTTCTCTGCTCAGGACGCCTTAACCCCACTACCACTCATTTCTCATTTGATGCTGTATATATATATATGGGATGCTACATTGTCCCACTCCGTAGGGAAGGATTTTAAAGAGTACACACTTTGTAACTCAGTTCCAAGGAGCAAGATAACACTCGAAAACCAGGGGTAGTGGGAACCTTAAGCAATGGGATTCACCTTTAATGCTAATCTTAATAAGAGCCTGGATGCGGTTTGAGGTTGAAAGATATTTTATGGATGGATTTACAGAAATGACTTGCATAATTATGCATATCTAGGGCAAGGAACCAGGAACGTATCCAACAGACGTCCGTATACACCCGCTAGCCGTGTGGGTGTCCAGGACGCTTTTAAAACCTCGTGTAAATGCAACGGCATTCTTCAAAACATTTCATCTTCTCTGAGCTCCGAGGCCAATAATATAAAACATCTGTTGTTTTCCTCCTCCACCTGTAGCATCCTGGCTCTAACTGTGTGTGATGGGCTACCTGTAGCATTTCAGAGCATGCCGGCTTGTGTTTTACAGCAGGGAAACCCTGCAGGAACACGCCGCTTTAGGGAAGCAATCTTACACCTCCTCCCACCTGCCTTTCGTACCTGTTTAACAGCAGGACGGACGTTCTTCTCTTCCCTCGTTCAGGAGGAAAACAGCGTGAAGCCAAGAGGCGACGCTAAGCCCATTTTATTCAGCTCCTAAACACTCCCACATCCTTCCAGCTCCGCTCTCCAGGTCTAAGATAACGCGGCACAGCCTCTAATCAGAGGAGAGAGATACATATTTTGTGATCAGGGGAGAACCCTCAGTGTCTTCAGAGAAGGCCTCAGGGTTTTAAAAGCAAGTTCTGCCCTTTAATTGTGGAGCTTTGCTTGGAAACTAAAGAGTTAAAATCTTAATCCGCCCCATTGTAGTGTCTAGGCAGATTCAGCCAAGCTCCTCTCTCATTGGTTAGTGCTTCAGGAGCAGATCTGAAGGCCTTACGCTGTACTTTAACTACTAACATCATTGGAAAGTGACAGAGGAGCCAACACATCACATTTTGATTTACAATGCAACCAATGTAGCTCAGCGCTAATTATTCTGAGAATCCCATAGAGGCGCTAGCAGAAATTAGGGAAAACCACACAGACACAGGGAGAACACACCACACTCCTCACAGACAGTCACCCGGAGGAAACCCACGCAGACACAGAGAGAACACACCACACTCCTCACAGACAGTCACCCGGAGGAAACCCACGCAGACACAGAGAGAACACACCACACTCCTCACAGACAGTCACCCGGAGGAAACCCACACAGACACAGGGAGAACACACCACACTCCTCACAGACAGTCACCCGGAGGAAACCCACGCAGACACAGAGAGAACACACCACACTCCTCACAGACAGTCACCCGGAGGAAACCCACGCAGACACAGAGAGAACACACCACACTCCTCACAGACAGTCACCCGGAGGAAACCCACGCAGACACAGGGAGAACACACCACACTCCTCACAGACAGTCACCCGGAGGAAACCCACGCAGACACAGGGAGAACACACCACACTCCTCACAGACAGTCACCCGGAGGAAACCCACGCAGACACAGAGAGAACACACCACACTCCTCACAGACAATCACCCGGAGGAAACCCACGCAGACACAGGGAGAACACACCACACTCCTCACAGACAGTCACCCGGCGGAAACCCACACAGACACAGAGAGAACACACCACACTCCTCACAGTCACCTGGAGGAAACTCACGCAGACACAGAGAGAACACACCACACTCCTCACAGACAGTCACCCGGAGGAAACCCACGCAGACACAGGGAGAACACACCACACTCCTCACAGACAGTCCCAACCAGGACCCCGAGACAATGCAGTCATGCGGCACGTCACCACCCGCTTTATCGCCCTGCACCATGCTCAGTTCCACACTCGGATCGCAGTGAACTGCACACAGTGACAAAGCCATTACTTCAGGCAGTAGTCCACTGTTTAAGAAGCGGGGAAGTTATTTTGTGTTTCTGGTGAAGAATGTTTGTGTTCCTGTAGAAGAACAGAAGACACGGCTTTGAAATAAAAAGCTGGGAATGAAGGTGGAGAGGAAGTGAGGGAGGAAACGGAATAAATAATTCAGCAGAACACATTTCATCGCCAGGTGGAGGGCATTAATCTGAGCCGCTCCAGAGGCCCTGGTACAGCTCGTAAGGCTGTTATAAAGGATTATGAGCTGCAGAACGTCCGACAGTGGTCTTTAGTCTCTGTCACCGAGCAGCGGCCGAGTTAAAAACGGCTCTGGAGCTGAATCATGATTAACGTCACCAAGAAGAAGGAGAAGACATCACAAAACTCACAAAGAAAAGGAGCTATGAACAGAGACAAAGCTCTGGACTCGTACATCAATCTCTTGCACAGAAAGTTGTAGTAAAATCAGGGACGTTTCCAGTTCCTCTGGGACGAGTCGGAGTGGTGATTGTGATCCTGAGCTAATCGTCTAACATCAGCGCCTGATCACACTGATTTTTTTTGGCTGAACTCCATTAAACCCTCACAGAGTTTTGTATAAACTCCATAGAAAGTGTAAGTTCATCAAGTGCTTCAGTGGAACTGTGCTCTCTGTATAAATCAAGCTGGAGTGGTGTTGGTGATCCAGACATGGGCGATTCGTTCATTAGGGCAATGGGGCGGAGCACCGCCACAAATTAAAGGGAGAGCATTTTTTAAAATTCTACCACAGTATTAACACAGGTCTGTGGTAACCAAGGGCAGCACGGTGGTGCAGCAGGTAGGTGTCGCAGTCACAGCTCCAGGGACCTGAAGGTTGTGGGTTCAAGTCCTGCTTCGGGTGACTGTCTGTGAGGAGTGTGATGTTTTCTCCCTGTGTCTGAGTGGGTTTCCTCCGGGTGACTGTCTGTGAGGAGTGTGGTGTGTTCTCCCTGTGTCTGCGTGGGTTTCCTCTGAGTGACTGTCTGTGAGGAGTGTGGTGTGTTCTCTCTGTATCTGCGTGGGTTTCCTCCGGGTGACTGTCTGTGAGGAGTGTGGTGTGTTCTCCCTGTGTCTGCGTGGGTTTCCTCCGAGTGACTGTCTGTGAGGAGTGTGGTGTGTTCTCTCTGTGTCTGCGTGGGTTTCCTCCGGGTGACTGTCTGTGAGGAGTGTGGTGTGTTCTCCCTGTGTCTGCGTGGGCTTCCTCCGGGTGACTGTCTGTGAGGAGTGTGGTGTGTTCTCCCTGTGTCTGCGTGGGCTTCCTCCGGGTGACTGTCTGTGAGGAGTGTGGTGTGTTCTCCCTGTGTCTGCGTGGGTTTCCTCCGGGTGACTGTCTGTGAGGAGTGTGGTGTGTTCTCCCTGTGTCTGCGTGGGTTTCCTCCGGGTGACTGTCTGTGAGGAGTGTGGTGTGTTCTCCCTGTGTCTGCGTGGGTTTCCTCCGGGTGACTGTCTGTGAGGAGTGTGGTGTGTTCTCCCTGTGTCTGCGTGGGTTTCCTCCCACAGTCCAAAAACACACGTTAGTAGGTGGATTGGCGACTCAAAAGTGTCCATAGTCCATGAGTGTGAGTGTGTGTCGCTCTGTGAAGGACTGGCGCCCCCTCCAGGGTGTATTCCCGCCTTGCGCCCAATGATTCCAGGTAGGCTCTGGACCCACCGCGACCCTGAACTGGATAAGGGTTACAGACAATGAATGAATGAATGAATCTCCCCTTGTCCCAATATTTGCTCTAAGGCCTTCAAATCTTCACAGCAGTGTTCCACCATCTCCTGTATAACTTTCCTGAAGAAATAGATGCTGTTGCTGCAGTGGAGAGGAACAGACTCCTGATTAATACCTCTCAGTTCAGAAGAGATATTGGATGAATAGCTTCAGGGCGTATGGTGTATGACTGTATGAAGAGCTGTTTGTGTGTGTGTGTGTGTGTGTGTGTGTGTGTGTGTGCGCAGAGGTCAGTGTTAACTACAGATGAAGCTGATTAATGGCTGACACTCTCTCGGTGAGGAGCTGAGTAGATAAAATGCTGCATAAGATAAATGTTCCATCAGCTCCAGCAGCATCAGGGCTATTGAACAGCTGTCACACACACGCGCACACACACACACACACACACACACACACATATACCAGACCCTCTCAATTTTATTTAATTTAAAGGCAAGAGAGTCATATTCTCATGAGTTATTTATATTTCTGTGGACGTTTCTGAGTAGAAATAGAAATAATGGGAGCCATAAAAACTCCACAGGACCCTGGTATCCCACCAACACTGCTGCCTGGGTCTTCCCCTGTGAGAACAGCTCAGCACTGTGGGTCTGAAAGGATGTGGAGCTGGAAAGAAGAAGAAGGCAGACCCAGAAAATGAAGAAGAAGCTGCTGGTGTTTCTCAAAACAAATGAGAGCCCAGGCCTCCACACCACAGAAAGAGTTTGGGATCCTCTCAGAGCAGGAAACAACCAACTTCCAGAACTGAACTGTGGAGGAGCAGCTGCAGATGAGCGTGAGGAACTGGAGAGAACGGACGCTAGGAGAAAGGTGAAGAGTGGAAACAGTAAAGAGTTTCGACTCAAAGGCTGTTTTGACTGAAAACAAATTAAAGAAAGTGGTCTCTGACTTTTTTACAGCGCAGTATACTCTCCCACACACACACACACACACACACACACACACACACACAAAGTCATTACTCAAACATTACAGCCTATAGGAAGAAACATTAGGAAGGAATAAATAACTTACACTTTCCTAAAGAAGGTCACATTATTCCAAAGCCCTGAGATAATCAGCAGGCAATGGAAGAATTCAATTTCCAACAATTTGCCTGTTTGCGTCGCGTAAACTCAAATTGATGATGTTTATAGTCTCATTAAATAAAAGAGGAAACAAGTTTTATTACAGTTCTGATGTGGATAGATCAGCTCGCATTAGTGAGCCAACATTAGCCACATAATAGGAACGGGAGATAGACGAGAGAGCGGGAAATAAGAACAACGATCCGTTCATTCCAACACTGCGGGAGTTATTAATAAATAACATACATTAATCGTGTAAAATAATGATAGAACATCCTTCCTTCGCTAAACAGACACCGTTTAGCTTTAGAAGCTCTGTCTATCAAACTCCGAGATAGTGTTGTGATTACTTCTCAGTTCTGATTAGCTGTTGGCTCCTAGCCGTATTCTAGATGCTGTTTTGAATGTTTTATTGAGGCTATAAGTGAGATATCCTCACATATTTACACCACTTTGTTTCCAGTGGGTGTGTTTTTGTTGTAGCACATGCCCATACACATCGCAATTAAACTGGACTCTTTGATTGGTTGTGATGAATGTCAATAACATGTGATCAGAGGGTGTAGTCTGTGTCTCCTCTTGATCTAGTATTCTTCCTGAGAAAAAAGAGCCATGGAATCTCACTAGTTTCTCCCGAGCTTTAGTCTCACACTGGGCTCCGATTTGCTCAGATAAAAGACAGGACAGTTTTGATGACAACATAACTATCTTTTTTTTTTGTTTTAACTGAAAACAAGTGTCTCGCATCGCTTTCTTCTCTCTGAGCAACATGAAGTCTCGCGAGAACTCGGTGAGCAAGGTTCGAGCCATAAGCGCTTCCTCTGGGCAGGCGATAGAAGAATACAATGTCCAACAGTTTGCCTCTTTTCATTCACGTAAACTCAAATTGATGATGTTTATAGTCTCATTAAATTTAAGAGGAAACAAGTTTTATTACAGTTCTGATGTGGATAGATCAGCTCGCATTAGTGAGCCAACATTAGCCACATAATAGGAACGGGAGATAGATGAGAGAGCGGGAAATAAGAACAACGATCCATTCTCGCCGCTTCAATAATGCATCGTCTTCATCCGCTCGACTCCCACACTTCTGTTCTCCTCTCACTGAGCGATGAGCGTTTCCTCCACATGTCGTCTGCTCTCCTTTGTTTTTTTTTTGTAATTGTAGATGAAGAGAAAAAAGGACAAAGAAAACATTAGAAAAAGTCACAAAACAAACAAAATTTAAGGCGACTCTGAAGGTCGATGGAAGATAGCCGCACTTCTGATCTGATAAACTCAAAAACTGCAGTGACTGCATTTCAAAAAAAATAAATTCACAAAAGCACACCCACAAAGTGTCACACATGATTAAAAGCCTCGCCACGAGGAGAAGTGAGGCCTTTCCTCTGAAATATGGGATAGGGGTGGGGTTGTTAACTCTTGAGTGACAACAAGGGTTCATGTTTAATGTTGGAACATTGCTGTGAGCATTTGGTTTTAGACATAAACATGACTGAGGTCATTGCTGATGTTGGATGATCATTTCTGGATGATCACAAACACCACTCCAACTCCTCCCAGTTCCTTCACCCCACAGATCACATTTCCACTACGTCTGAGGGCTTTACACACTCTGGCCCGCACTTGGCATTGAGCGGTGACCTCATGCTCATGTGCAGCTGCTCCGAAGCATCCCGTTTCATTTCTAATTCACGTTTCTATAGAGAATATACACACCGTGTGCAGAATGGGGGCACCTTAAAACAGCTGAACTCACTCGGAGATGAGGGCTGACACCAGAGGCTGAAAAACAACACAGCATCAGAAATGCATATCTTTATAATTAGCCGGATAAATAATTCATCAATCTGAGTCAATATCCCTTCACAAGCTCACCACAAGCAGGAACACACTGGAAAATAGAAGAGTGTGTGTGTGTGCTTATGTTGTCATATATTTTCGGGAAACAATACTGAAGAAAAACAAGGTTTCTCCACCTTAGATAATGAAGCAGTTGCATTCCGTCGGCTCTGTTCCACGTTAAATGATGCAGTGGGTACATTCTGGTGCCTACACTCCACCTTAAATGATGCAGCAGTTACATTCTGATGTCATATTTCCACCTTAAATCATGCAGCAGTTACAATCTGGTGCCTGCGTTCCACATTAAATGATGCAACACTAAGTGAATATTTTGTTCCTCCTTAGATAATGCAGCAGTTGCATTCTGATGCATCCATTCCACCTTAATGATGGCAGTCATGCACAGTGCACTTAATGACAATGCGAACAGTCATGTTTGTTTTTATGGAGGAATATTTGTAACATTTTAAGATAAAATATTACAATAATTATTAAATAATTAAATAAATTACTAAATTTGAGTTACTTCACTAAATAAATAAATAAATGATTTATGAATCTGAAATAGAAGCTACCCAGTAAACATGGAACGTCCCTGGACGTTCAAAATAGGTCTAAAAGTAGTCTGTCCGTCAAGGACATGTTTTAAACGTCCATCTTAATAAGTTAGTTAAGTGGTGACTAATCGATAACGTCAGTGGACGTCCAAAATCCATCTTAATAAGTTAGTTAAGTGTTGACTAATCGATAACGTCAATGGACGTCCAAAATCCATCTTAATAAGTTAGTTAAGTGTTGACTAATCGATAACGTCAGTGGACGTCCAAAATCCATCTTAATAAGTTAGTTAAGTGTTGACTAATCGATAACGTCAGTGGACGTCCAAAATCCATCTTAATAAGTTAGTTAAGATTGACTAATCGATAACGTCAGTGGACGTCCAAAATCCATCTTAATAAGTTAGTTAAGTGGTGACTAATCGATAACGTCAGTGGACGTCCAAAATCCATCTTAATAAGTTAGTTAAGATTGACTAATCGATAACGTCAGTGGACGTCCAAAATCCATCTTAATAAGTTAGTTAAGTGGTGACTAATCGATAACGTCAGTGGATGTCCAAAATCCATCTTAATAAGTTAGTTAAGATTGACTAATCGATAACGTCAGTGGACGTCCAAAATCCATCTTAATAAGTTAGTTAAGTGGTGACTAATCGATAACGTCAGTGGACGTCCAAAATCCATCTTAATAAGTTAGTTAAGTGGTGACTAATCGATAACGTCAGTGGACGTCCAAAATCCATCTTAATAAGTTAGTTAAGTGGTGACTAATCGATAACGTCAGTGGACGTCCAAAATCCATCTTAATAAGTTAGTTAAGTGGTGACTAATCGATAACGTCAATGGACGTCCAAAATCCATCTTAATAAGTTAGTTAAGTGTTGACTAATCGATAACGTCAATGGACGTCCAAAATCCATCTTAATAAGTTAGTTAAGTGTTGACTAATCGATAACGTCAATGGACGTCCAAAATTCATCTTAAGTTAGTTAAGTGGTGACCAATCGATAACGTCAGCGGACGTTCAAAACGCGTTTTATACAAGTAATTTATTTCGGGACCAATTAATAACGTCAGTGGACGTCCAAAATACGTCTAATAGTCGTCTTTTCAATTTCTGTGTTTGGACGTCTTTTCAACTTTCATTTTCAACCTTAAGAGAACGTTGATTAGACGCCAGTCATTACGTTATTTCAACGTTGAATCAACAGCTAAATGTTTACTGGGTAATACATATAGTATTTTATTGCTATTTAAACATACGTATTAATAATTTATTGTTTATTATGAAGCATTTGAAAATAAGTCATTTGTTATTTCATAGCTGCCGCTGCAATGCACCATGGGATAATAAACTCTGGCAACAGGTAGCGGCTCTGTCACACAGCTCCAGGGACCTGAGGTTGTGGATTGAAGTTTATTGTACCCCTGTCTTAACCGTTCGTGTGTCAGTGGGGGGACTAGCAAAGTAGGAACTTCATTGTAGAGTGTAACTGCCTGTTTACTGTGCACTAAATAAACAGTTACACTCTACAATAAAACTCTTGAATCTTAAATGATGTTGGGCTACATTCGGCCATCTCCATTCCAATTTCAACCCTGCAGCAGTAGCAGTCTAGTCCCTCTGTTCCACATCACTTGCCTTCTGCTGCCTCCACCTTAAATTAAGTTCTGTTTACAAGCTTATTGTCTTCATTTCTATTAAGATCTGGGTTGTCCCACCTAAAATAACACAGATGTGACACACAAACAGTGCAACAGCTGCCGTCCAGTGCCTCTGTTCCACCTTAAATGACACAGCAGGTGATTGTAGAGAGGGAGTAAAACGGTGGAGACATGGAGATGCCGGGTTCCATTCACCACAGCTGAAGAGAAATGTGGGACCGACCACGTGAACTGCTCTATTTGTCCAGAGAGGTTCACGTAATGTTCAGAGCTTCTGGAAAAATAAAAGGAAGCCTTTCCTATGACTGTGATGACAGGAATGACCCCTACATCATGACACTGCATAAAAGAGAGTGTGTGTGTGTGTGTGTGTGTGTGTGTGTGTGTGTGTGTGTGTGTGTGTGTTTAAGGGGCCGGCCACAGAACGCGCACCTTCTGCTTTATTTAATCTTCACATTTTGCAAATGATGTGCAAATGTGATTCAGCGCAGTGTGCCAGGTGATCGTTAACAGGGATCTGGACTGGAAGAGAAAGGAGATTAATGGCCTGGAAGGAGCTGAATCCCCCAAAACAAACAAGGCTGTGTCCCCCTCCGACGCTCACAAGTGGCCGATCAGTTTAAGCCTCAATTAAACCGAGCGTCTCCAGCTTGCGTTCTTTCTGCCGTTGCTGAAAAGTGCCCTGACTGCATCCCTGCTGCTAAAGAGATCAATCCCGCCCAAGGTCTTTAAAAAAACAACCCAGCATCTTTAAAAGCACGTGCCCACCTTTAAAGCTTCCTGGGTCTTTAAACAAGACCCTACCCCTTTACAAACTTTAAAAATGAGCCCCCAGCTTTAAAAACTCACCTGGATCTCTTACCATGCGTTATAAGAGAATATAAGTACGAGTTAGTCCTAGAGCTGCTGCCACCGTTTAGGACGTGATGTGGCGAGGCACTACCATCTGTGGAGTATAAATTATCTCACATTCAATTAAGGTGGAACTGCCTCCTTAAGAAAGTGCTGACATCAAAGTAATGAAGGAAACAAGCCTCAGGGACGGAGTACAGAGAAACAACACGCCTAACACAACCCTAACCCAATCACACTTAACCTAAACCCCTCCCAGTACACCTACAACCCCACCCCAGGATAAACCTAAACTCCTAAACCCTACCCTATACAACCCACACTCATCCCAATACAACAAAAACCCCATCAAACACAAACAAAGCCCCCCCCAGCACCCTCCAAACCACACCACGTACAACCCATACACCCCAGTACCCTCCAAACCACACCACGTACAACCCGTACACCCCAGTACCCTCCAAACCACACCACGTACAACCTGTACACCCCAGTACCCTCCAAACCACACCACGTACAACCCGTACACCCCAGTACCCTCCAAACCACACCACGTACAACCCGTACACCCCAGCACCCTCCAAACCACACCACGTACAACCCGTACACCCCAGTACCCTCCAAACCACACCACGTACAACCCATACACCCCAGTACCCTCCAAACCACACCACATACAACCCGTACACCCCAGTACAATCCAAACCACACCACGTACAACCTGTACACCCCAGTACCCTCCAAACCACACCACGTACAACCCGTACACCCCAGCACCCTCCAAACCACACCACGTACAACCCATACACCCCAGTACCCTCCAAACCACACCACGTACAACCTGTACACCCCAGTACCCTCCAAACCACACCACGTACAACCCGTACACCCCAGTACAATCCAAACCACACCACGTACAACCTGTACACCCCAGTACCCTCCAAACCACACCACGTACAACCCGTACACCCCAGCACCCTCCAAACCACACCACGTACAACCCGTACACCCCAGTACCCTCCAAACCACACCACGTACAACCCATACACCCCAGTACCCTCCAAACCACACCACATACAACCCGTACACCCCAGTACAATCCAAACCACACCACGTACAACCTGTACACCCCAGTACCCTCCAAACCACACCACGTACAACCCGTACACCCCAGCACCCTCCAAACCACACCACGTACAACCCATACACCCCAGTACCCTCCAAACCACACCACGTACAACCCATACACCCCAGTACCCTCCAAACCACACCACGTACAACCCGTACACCCCAGTACAATCCAAACCACACCACGTACAACCTGTACACCCCAGTACCCTCCAAACCACACCACGTACAACCCGTACACCCCAGCACCCTCCAAACCACACCACGTACAACCCGTACACCCCAGTACAATCCAAACCACACCACATACAACCCGTACACCCCAGTACCCTCCAAACCACACCACATACAACCCGTACACCCCAGTACAATCCAAACCACACCACATACAACCCGTACACCCCAGTACCCTCCAAACCACACCACGTACAACCCATACACCCCAGTACCCTCCAAACCACACCACGTACAACCTGTACACCCCAGTACCCTCCAAACCACACCACGTACAACCTGTACACCCCAGTACCCTCCAAACCACACCACGTACAACCCATACACCCCAGTACCCTCCAAACCACACCACGTACAACCTGTACACCCCAGTACAATCCAAACCACACCACACACAACCCATACACCCCAGTACCCTCCAAACCACACCACGTACAACCCGTACACCCCAGTACAATCCAAACTACACCACATACAAACCAAAAGCTTACAAACGGAAAGAAAACCCTTTCCAATAAAACCCAAACCCCACCATATACAACTATCACACACGCACACACGCACACACACACACACAGGAAACAAGACGTTGGTCCTAGAAACCAATTAACACCAATAAGGATCATCAGACACTGACAAGAGACACTGATTTAATCAAGTGAACTTATCTCTCCATCTGCTGTTGGCCGTCTCCCGTGCCCAAATGGCTGTGTGGCTGATGGCATACGGACGCTCAGAGCCTTGCTGCTGGGAGACTAGTGCAAACGGAAGCGAATAATGAGCCAAGGCTTCTGCTTTCAACAGGCAACACAGTGCTGCTTTTCTGAAGTAATCACAATAGCACTGCCATAATAGAGGGAAATTAATAGACTCGCATATTCATAACTTTGGTATTTGGATGAACAGAGGGAAATATCCTGCTCCAGGAGTCTGACGGAGCACAAAGACGACAAAAACACACTTCCCTGAGGCCAAAGTACACTTTTTAAATGCTCTTGCTATAAAGAAATGGGAAATGGATGGTTTCTGATGTGATGGGTCAGTGTCCACTGGTCAGTTCCACACAGAAAACACATAACTCAGCTGGTTACACAAGGTGAAAGGTGTGTCCCAGCTCCTATTCACAGCCTCATAACTCCTGTAGAGGACAGAGCAGACTCTACAGATACAGTGAGTGTTTGAGCCGTGTTTCTGCAAGGTGCTCTCACAAAGATATTCAACACAGCATCCAGAAACATCCAAACTGACGTAATTTTGATGCATTTCTACCAAATTAATTTGGATCCTGAAGCAAAAAAAGTATATTCCAATGGTTCTAAGAACCCCGAATGGAACTGGCTCTAGAACTCGAGCTCTTTCGCTGGAAAAGGGCTGTGCATGTTACATTAAGGATGAAAAAACCCATTACCTGTTGCTTTAACTTAAGAACATTAAAAATCTCTTTTATCTGTTACCTTTTTTTGGACGGTGATGACATACAAAAATATACAGCGATAATTAGAGAGAAGCATCCCGCAGCTTCTGCCTGCGACAGACCTGCTCAGATGCTTCTGCAGAAATAGATGTTGCTTTTCAAGTTTTTTTAGAGGCTGCTCCTTTTTTTGCTCGCAGCGTTTTGGGAAGATTTCATATCAGCGCCGCTTGCCAAAACGTATTTGTTTTTCAAAGGGAAAAATAAAAAAGACCATTTTTTTAAACTGAGACCCAGGAAGGCGAGTTTCTATTTTCAGATTCTGAGCTGCGCTATCTGAAAAACATGCGTTAGAGGACAGAATGGGAGAACGAGAGAAGGAGAGCAGAGGAGAGAAGCAGGGTTTTTATCGCCCTGTCATGCATTTACATTATTTTTGCATTTTAGAAACATTAAGATCCAGCCTCTCAGCCGTGTGCAGTCCTCACAAACATGTCTTCTCCAGTTAAACACGTCGGCGAAGGCTTTTAGATATAGAAGTGTGTGTTCTCTGATAAGAGTGTGTGTGTGTGTGTTTGACAGAGAAGGCTCTGTAAACTGTCAATTAAGCTTGCTTTCATCTATTCATTCGTCTTCTGTTAGCACATCATGTCTGCAAGTCAGGACCACACCCTGGACACCACACACTCACCTAGTTTTTTGCGTACTACCGATGGGGCAACCCGCTCTCACAGCTATTCGTGATACAGTCACATATATAGAGGACTGCAATTCGTGTCATAGTCGCATATTTTCGACATTTTATGCGACAATATCACGATCGTAAATGAACGGACAATTACCAAACAAACCGTCATATCCGTGCGCCGTGTTATACGACAGTAACACGAAACCCCCTCCTCATTATGGCATCATTACCATCCATTAATATTACTGTCTTATTTTTATTTATGGAAAATATAAAGTTATTAATTCATTATTTGGGGCAGCAGGTAGGTGTCGCAGTCACACAGCTCCAGGGGCCTGGAGGTTGTGGGTTCGATTCCCGCTCCGGGTGACTGTCTGTGAGGAGTGTGGTGTGTTCTCCCTGTGTCTGCGTGGGTTTCCTCCGGGTGACTGTCTGTGAGGAGTGTGGTGTGTTCTCCCTGTGTCTGCGTGGGTTTCCTCCGGGTGACTGTCTGTGAGGAGTGTGGTGTGTTCTCCCTGTGTCTGCGTGGGTTTCCTCCGGGTGACTGTCTGTGAGGAGTGTGGTGTGTTCTCCCTGTGTCTGTGTGGGTTTCCTCCAGGTGACTGTCTGTGAGGAGTGTGGTGTGTTCTCCCTGTGTCTGCATGGGTTTCCTCAGGGTGACTGACTGTGAAGAGTGTGGTGTGTTCTCTCTGTGTCTGTGTGGGTTTCCTCCGGGTGCTACAGTTTCCTCCCACAGTCCAAAAACACACGTTGGTAGGTGGATTGGCGACTCAAAAGTGTCCGTAGGTGTGAATGAATGTGTGAATAAATTATTATTTGGTAAAATATCGAAGCAAATAACGGCTAGAAAAATGTCCTTTTCAGTATTAACCTTTTGAAAATTAGTCAAAATTACGTTAAGTGCAAGAAATGTCGTTAGAGTTAAAGCTAAAGTAGGACACCAATAATAAGCATTGCTTAGGAGAAATATTATGATAAAAGTCTTTATGCCTTTGTTGGAATAAGAACCTATGATCTGTAATTCGCATTATGCCTTTTTCTATGTTATGAGTGATGACGCCTGTAAGGAAGAATTTTTGTGTTTTTATGGTAGTTACCCATACACTTACGATCGTGATATTGTCGCATAAAATGTAGAAAATATGCGACTATGTCACGAATTGCAGTCCCCTATATACGCGACTATGTCATGAACAGGTGATATAGGCGCCCCGAGAAGGATGATTCATCCTTCGAGTGCACCGGAATCTGTCCACCATGTTTTTGGACACTACTACAAAATGGCGGAACCCCAAAGTAGCGCACTATATGGTGAATAGGGCAGAGATTCGTACACAGCTTGAGTTTTTAATTTTAGTTTTACATTTTCACAAAGTCACGCAAAACCCTCACACATGCGGACAGCCACTCCATCTACCAACACGTCCGGACTGTGGGAGGAAACCACAGGGACAGCACTGCGCTGCTTACATTAGCATTAATGCAGTTGTATATATTAGCATTGAAAATGGTTATTTTAGACATTCGCTTTCAGAATGGTCACTTGTTCCTTTCTTAAAAAACAGCAGAATACAATCAGTCTGTATATATTTTTTTATTTTATTGTAGTATCTAGGTAGACCAAACTCTCGCATTGTTTAGCATTTCTAATTTCTTGGGCTGAAATTTGGAGGAGTTGATTTTTCTTTTTAAAAGACTAAAAGGGAGTCTGATAAAAGCAAAAAAAATAAAAAAAAAAATAGCGGGAGGGGGGGGGAATAACTCAGTTTGTGAAAACTCCAGGTTCAGTGGACCTCGACTCTCTGTGTTCACACCACTTCATCTCCACACATTAACATTCCCCCGTTCCTTCCACCTCTTCAGAACAAGCAGATAACGGCTGCCAAAATAAAAGCCCGAGTGCCTCACGCTTCACAGCAGCTAGGTTTTCTGCTCGGGGAGCTAATGTGCCGTGCTCCTGCAGGTCGTTATGATAATGTTCTGCCAGCGCAGACGCAGGGAACTGGCTTTTGCTCTAAGCCCCTCATATCTCAAGTGCTCCTCAAGTATCTGGACGGGGTTTGGTGTTTTTTTTCCCCTCCGTGCCCACACACTTATCTCCAGGGCTGAGCGATTTGGAAAAAATGTTTAATTCTGGAAGGACAATTTTAAGCTGTGATTATTTTCTATAATTTACGCAGCAGGTCATTTTTAGCATCAAAACATAGCACTCTGTATTTAGGAAAGTCGCTTTTTAATTATTTTTTTTTTTCAACTCACCCAAGATGAAGAATCAAACTGTTTTGTGTCCCAGGAGCGAACCAGTTTATTCTCCACAGAATGGGTCTCACACAGTGGGGTGGCCATGTTTAAACAGTATTAAAACGATTTTAAAATAACATCCCTCCATTCTTTCTTTCCCAGAGGCAGTAGATACAATGAGCCAAGTCTATTCTGATTCTAATCTAATTCTGATTCAGTTCTGATTCTGATTCAATTTTATTCGGTTCTTATTCAATACCACTTCTGATTCTTTCGAATTCCAATATTATCCAGATTCTTATTTGATCCTGTTCCTGTTCAATTCTGATTCTGATTCAGTGTGGTGACAGCGGGTGTTCAACTGCCATTTCTCCTCAACACTGACACAGACAGCAGCATGTCCCTGATTTAGAGACTCGTCCACACTACCCCTCCACTCCTTCCATCCCTCCCTCCACCATATACCCATCCATCCATCCATCCATTCTGCCAGGCAGAAGCAGTAGATACAATTACCCATTCCGATCGGGTTTCACTGCACTAGAATAATCCGCCTCATTATTGGCATGAATATTTCATGAGTCATTTTGACAGAACGGAGGAGTCACCATGGCCTTATATTAATGCACTGATGTTCCTCTCTTTCTCTCTTTTTGCCCCTCACCCCTCGCTGCCTCAACCCCTCCGCTGTTTGTGTCTCAATCCACACATTGTGAGTGAGTCACTAAACCAAGCAAATGGCCCTGTGCCCTGCACTTCCCTTGGGACCCTCCTGCTTCACTGCTCTTCTATCTAGAACATCTCCACACTGCTCCTGCAGCTAATGGCACTGGACATGGCCATGAAGCCCCCCACCACCATGAAGTGTAACCCACTGCTCCAGAGGCATCTGTCCACATCTAAATGGTAGTGGGAGAAAGGGTCAGGAAAATAGAGTCTGCTCTTTTTTGAGGGTCTGGTATGATTTCAAAAGCAAATATCAATGCATTCCAATCATCAGAGGGCATTATTTTGGATGCCAGTGATGTCACAGCCATTTGTAAATGGGAGTTCAAGGGTTACTAGCCCCCACCGTTCATTCATTAATCAGTAACCCTTCTAATCCAGTTGAGGGTCGCGGTGGGTCCAGAGCCTACCTGGAATCATTGGGCGCAAAGCAGGAATACACCCTGGAGGGGGCGCTAGTCCTTCACAGGGCAACACACACACTCACACCTACGGACAGTTTTGAGTCGCCAATCCACCTACCAACGTGTGTTTTTGGACTGTGGGAGGAAACCGGAGCACCCTGAGGAAACCCACGCAGACACAGGGAGAACACACCACACTCCTCACAGACAGTCACCCGGAGGAAACCCACACGGACACGGGGAGAACACACCACACTCCTCACAGACAGTCACCCAGAGGAAACCCACACGGACACGGGGAGAACACACCACACTCCTCACAGACAGTCACCCGGAGGAAACCCACGCAGACACGGGGAGAACACACCACACTCCTCACAGACAGTCACCCGGAGGAAACCCACACAGACACAGAGAGAACACACCACACTCCTCACAGACAGTCACCCGGAGGAAACCCACGCAGACACAGGGAGAACACACCACACTCCACACAGACAGTCACCCGGAGGAAACCCACGCAGACACAGAGAGAACACACCACACTCCTCACAGACAGTCACCCGGAGGAAACCCACACAGACACAGAGAGAACACACCACACTCCTCACAGACAGTCACCCGGAGGAAACCCACGCAGACACAGGGAGAACACACCACACTCCACACAGACAGTCACCCGGAGGAAACCCACGCAGACACAGGGAGAACACACCACACTCCTCACAGACAGTCACCCGGAGGAAACCCACGCAGACACAGGGAGAACACACCACACTCCTCACAGACAGTCACCCGGAGGAAACCCACACAGACACAGGGAGAACACACCACACTCCTCACAGACAGTCACCCGGAGCGGGACTCGAACCCACAACCTCCAGGTCCCTGGAGCTGTGTGACTGCGACACCTACCTGCTGCACCACCGCCGCCCTCATTTTAGATCAAATAATTTAAATACTCAGTGCATTAAGCTTGTTGTGTTAGTGACCATTCAAAAAGATTGAAAATATTGTATAAATATATGTACAAACTTGTAATACACAAAAAAAAATAAAAAATAGGAGGTGTACAGAAATATATCGTCGCTGTCCAAAAAAAAACATGTAGGTGCCTGTCACGTGTGAAAATGTGATGATGAATGGACCAATAGAAATGCTCCAGAATTGCATAAATTAAAATGTTTTACATCAACTTCCATTCAAATTTAAGAAGGTATTTTTTTCCGTCCCTTACAAAGTTACTATTTTCTTTGGACAGTGAGGATATGTAATTTATGGAGGGAATAGTACTTAGCCATAAACTATGTGTATATATCTACATACATATCTTACATGTACAGACAATAGAGTAAGAGCATAAAACAATTGATAATTATAATACATGCAAATGTATGAATAAAATGGTGATGATTATTACAAGAGGACCTTAATGAAGAGAAGATTATGCTGAGAACTGAGCACATGTTGAATATTTACCCTCTGGGTCTGGGTTCTGCGGAACCCAAGAGGAAAGCTGTGTGTTTGAGGTGCATGGTATTCAGGGTGAATATTTTTAGTCGGGAGATGCATAAACACAGAGAAGCAGCACATTTATTTACACATTCTAGACTTCAGATACCACTTCATTCACTACACTGTTGACTTGAGACTAAATACCTTTCTAAAAGGTAAGAATAGTAACTAAAAATATTATAATAAAGCTTGCTATATTAATAATAATAATACCTGTAATATTTTTCAGATTGAGAAGAGAGCAGTGAGTCATGATCATGTTTGTTACAATACTGCCACCTACAGTTTGGAACAAGAAATAACCCAGACAGCTAGCATTTACCGGTCTACAGGCAGAAAAGGTTTAGCAACCCGCCAACTGTGGGCCACTGCTGGTCCACCATCGGATTTCCGTCCTGTGTACAATATCTAACTAGTTCATAATCTCCGGAAACGTTTTTTTTTTTTTAATTTAAAGAGACTTTTATTCTGGAAAATAATCCAACTATAAGCAACAATGAGGGATACAACAATAACAAACAGGCCTTATATTAAAAGATTAGGTTGAAAATGTAAACACTGTGCTGGATTAAAATAATATACTAATCTAATTCTCAAAGAATAACGAGATAAATTAAAAAGAGAGAAAAAGCAGTAAATAGGGCTGAATGGAAAAGTGCTTAAATGTGAAATTTTTACTAAAATTACAACCTGTGGTCTGCCCAGAAAACACTAATCCACCTAAATGACCCAAATTAAAGAATACTTTACTTTAGCTCCTGTTCCTGCCTCTAACTGCAGGTGGATGTTTATGCTAAATGCTAACTGTTTTTAAAAAGTATGAAAGCAAGTATCCTTTTAAACAACTAGTGTTAAATCTAAGCAAATGTAAATTAAATAAAGCCATGTGACTGACTTGATAAAGCATGGGAACACTAAAATAATTAAAGAGAACATTTGAATATATATATAAAACCTTTTAAAACTGCCACAGGTAATGCATAACTAACTCTGTCTATCTGTTATTTAATACCTGCCCCTAGCGTGACCTCTTTCGTGCTATTGGTGGCTGACATCTGGTTACCTGGGAAATAGTACACAAAGATAAATAAGAGCTACGCCCAGTGTGTACCTTGAATCCCACTCAATAATTAAACCACAGCTTCCTTGTTCCAGCTACAACACCGTACCTGAAAGCACTCCTCGCTCCCGACTTTAACTTAGATGATAAACACATTAAACTCAGTACTGTTTGTCTCTGTCAGGACGAGCTTATAAACTGAAGGAGATGAATCGGAGGATGAGTTTATTACCTCGCCGAGGAGCGGCCCTGGGAAACCTTGGGCTGACAGAAGAGGAGATCCAAGAGGAGGTGGAGAATGGTAAGCAGCATATCTGTGTATTTTTTATTTTTTTAGGTACACTCTCAGTGAAGCTGTCCATGGGATGCTACCTCTCCGTATATTTCAGTGTTTTTTTACAGAGGACTTGTAGCCACTGATATCATCCAGTGAAATAAAGAATGGTGCCTTCCCTGTTACTGCTCTGTCTGAATTAAAGCAAGTGTACAGATACATGTGTTCACTGAAATGGTGCAAACCATTTGATTGACTCTAAACAGGCTCAACAATTTAATCCATCCATCCATTATCTGTAACCCTTATCCAGTTCAGGGTCGCGGTGGATCCAGAGCCTACCTGGAATCATTGGGCGCAAGGCGGGAATACACCCTGGAGGGGGCGCCAGTCCTTCACAGGGCGACACACACACACTCACACCTACGGACACTTTTGAGTCACCAATCCATCTACCAACATGTGTTTTCGGACTGTGGGAGGAACCCGGAGGAAACCCATACAGACACAGAGAGAACACACCACACTCCTCACTGACAGTCACCTGGAGGAAACCCACGCAGACACAGGGAGAACACACCACACTCCTCACAGACAGTCACCCGGAGGAAACCCACACAGACACAGAGAGAACACACCACACACCTCACTGACAGTCACCCGGAGGAAACCCACACAGACACAGGGAGAACATGCCACACTCCTCACAGACAGTCACCCGGAGGAAACCCACACAGACACAGAGAGAACACACCACACTCCTCACTGACAGTCACCCGGAGGAAACCCACGCAGACACAGAGAGAACACACCACACTCCTCACAGACAGTCACCCGGAGGAAACCCACGCAGACACAGAGAGAACACACCACACTCCTCACTGACAGTCACCCGGAGGAAACCCACACAGACACAGAGAGAACACACCACACTCCTCACAGACAGTCACCCGGAGGAAACCTACGCAGACACAGAGAGAACACACCACACTCCTCACTGACAGTCACCCGGAGGAAACCCACGCAGACACAGAGAGAACACACCACACACCTCACTGACAGTCACCCGGAGGAAACCCACGCAGACACAGGGAGAACACACCACACTCCTCACAGACAGTCACCCGGAGGAAACTCACACAGACACAGAGAGAACACACCACACTCCTCACTGACAGTCACCCGGAGGAAACCCACGCAGACACAGAGAGAACACACCACACTCCTCACTGACAGTCACCCGGAGGAAACCCACGCAGACACAGAGAGAACACACCACACTCCTCATAGACAGTCACCCGGAGGAAACCCACGCAGACACAGGGAGAACACACCACACTCCTCACAGACAGTCACCCGGAGGAAACCCACGCAGACACAGAGAGAACACACCACACTATTTTTACAAATAAACATGATGCATGGACACTTCAATCTGCAGAACAAAATTTAAAAAAGGCTGTAGACAAAAACCTTTACCTATAGCTCTAGGTTCCCATGGTGACTTATGTGCCACAATCTCTTTACAAGGTCTGGAATGTTCCCCCACAACTTCTCAGAATGACGGTGTGCTCGATAACTACAAAAGACCATAGAAATACTCATTTTAAAGGCATAGTCATGTGATCCAAACTTTTAAACAATACAAATGCTTTAATAACCTGTTACATACGACTCATTCTGATCCCATTTCAAGAGAATGATGATGAAATTCATGTTACAAAATGGTTGTTGTGATGTTTATGTTACACTGGGATTTTATGGGTTAAAGGTACATTTATTCTGTGTGTGTGTGTGTGTGTGTGTGTGTGTGTGTACCTTTAGTGATGCACCTATACAGCTGCTTCTCTCCTGACAGTGTAGATGGTCTGGTTTTGGGAAGCGGTTGATTGTAAACACACTTTGACTGAATGCTTCTTTTGTGACCTATTGATTTTGAGGTTATTTACAGACACAGGCAAACACTTATTATCCCAAGATGTATTAAAGTATACTATTAGTACTTTTTATATTATTACGTTTGCTACATAAAATATACTTGACAAATACAAGTAAATACTTAAATGTACTTAATAAGTTTGATTTATTTTCTTTCTGTTCCCTGTTTCTCTGTGTTTATTTGATTATCTTCCGTTTTGACTTATACTTTCTTTGTGTTTCTCTGTCTTCTCTTTGTTTCCCTGCGATCCTGTTTTGTCCCAGACACGTACGAATTAGTCTCTGAGCTTGTGAAGCTCCCAACGAGAGCCAGAATACAGACCATAAGAGCTCTGCCCATGAGCTTCCACGAGAGGAGACACATCAGGTTGGTCGTGCTTATGTTTTATGTATTTTACCATGACATTTTTGTAATGTAATGTATAAGTTTTCAACAAAGCGTACAAATAAAAATAGAAAAAATTAAAATGCTCCTTTGTTTCTAGGAGCAGAGTGATCTCAGTGAAACTCTCCAAAAAGAACGTCCTGCCCACGTGCTGCACTGACTGCAGTCAGAGAGTCTCTCTGGTAAAGAATATAGTGCACTCATGGGTTCTCTGGAGGGATTGATCTCCATTCAGTACTTTTAGGATGAGTTGGACTTGGGGTGGCACGGTGGTGCAGCAGGTAGTGTCACAGTCTCACACGGCACCAGGGTCCTGGAGGTTGTGTGTTCTAGTCCCACAAAGTGTGGTGTGTTCTCTCTGTGTCTGTGTGGGTTTCCTCCGGGTGACTGTCTGTGAGGAGTGTGGTGTGTTCTCTTTGTGTCTGCGTGGGTTTCCTCCGGGTGACTGTCTGTGAGGAGTGTGGTGTGTTCTCTCTGTGTCTGCGTGGGTTTCCTCCGGGTGACTGTCTGTGAGGAGTGTGGTGTGTTCTCTCTGTGTCTGCGTGGGTTTCCTTTGGGTGACTGTCTGTGAGGAGTGTGGTGTGTTCTCTCTGTGTCTGCGTGGGTTTCCTCCGGGTGACTGTCTGTGAGGAGTGTGGTGTGTTCTCTCTGTGTCTGCGTGGGTTTCCTCCGGGTGACTGTCTGTGAGGAGTGTGGTGTGTTCTCCCTGTGTCTGCGTGGGTTTCCTCCGGGTGACTGTCTGTGAGGAGTGTGGTGTGTTCTCTCTGTGTCTGCGTGGGTTTCCTCCGGGTGACTGTCTGTGAGGAGTGTGGTGTGTTCTCCCTGTGTCTGCGTGGGTTTCCTCCGGGTGACTGTCTGTGAGGAGTGTGGTGTGTTCTCTCTGTGTCTGCGTGGGTTTCCTCCGGGTGACTGTCTGTGAGGAGTGTGGTGTGTTCTCTCTGTGTCTGCGTGGGTTTCCTCCGGGTGACTGTCTGTGAGGAGTGTGGTGTGTTCTCCCTGTGTCTGTGTGGGTTTCCTCCAGGTGACTGTCTCTGAGGAGTGTGGTGTGTTCTCCCTGTGTCTGTGTGGGTTTCCTCCGGGTGACTGTCTCTGAGGAGTGTGGTGTGTTCTCCCTGTGTCCGCGTGGGTTTCCTCCGGTTGCTCCGGTTTCCTCCCACCATCCAAAAACACACATTGGTAGGTGGATTGGAGACTCAAAAGTGTCCATAGGTGTGAGTGTGTGGCGCCCCCTCCAGGGTGTATTCCTACCTTGTGCCTAATGATTCCAGGTAGGCTCTGAACTGGATAAGCGCTTAAAGATAATGAATGAATGAATGGACTCGGGTTTGTGATCCAGAACTGAACACACTCTGGAGCAGTCAGTCATACTTCTAGCTGATATACTGACACCTAGTGGCACCTGAATATATCAGAGATTCTCCACTCAATCTATTTTAAACATGGCTGTCCCCATATGTGAGGGACCCACCCTATGGAGCATAAACTGATAAGTTGATGCAGTTTGATTCTTCATCTCTCGTGAGCTGCACTTTGTAGAAAAAGTGCAAAAGAACGTATAAACATTGTTTGGTGGTAAAAATGACTGATTGACCCTTTAATCCAGTCCAAAATCGTGTTTTTTTTTTGGACTAAAGACCTTCAGCTGATGCAAGTGTCTCAGTCTCCTTCTCTTTCTCTTGACCTCTGCTCAGTTTCTCCGCAGGTTTGGCTCAGGTCTCTCCACAGCCAGACAGCGGCTGGTGATTTGGCGGGAAACTCTGAAAGACATCGGCGGCAGATTCGGGTCCTCCGTGCTCTCCTACTTCCAGTTCCTCAAATGGCTGCTAATGTTCAACATCTTCTCTCTCCTTATCAACTTCTCCTTCATCACCATCCCTCAGATCGTACACGAACCAAACATCTCACACCTGGTCGGCTTCAGAGGCCTGGAGCTCCTCACCGGAGTGGTGCGTACGTTTTTACTGAACACAAAAGGTTTCTGCTGCTTAGCGTTGAGTGACATCTATTATTAATGTCAGACCACACCTTGTCTCCGGGAGCAGTGTTACAGCTGTGTGTGTGTGTCTTTCTGTGACTAGGGTTACTTTAATCAAACACTGCTCTTCTACGGTGGATATAATGGCGAAGTGATAGAAACGCATCCCTCCTACAACATGCAACTGGCGTATTTCTTCACCATCGCAGCTTATCTGGTTCTGTGTGGAGTGTCCCTCATTTACAGGTAGGTTTCTCATAAACAGGACACTTAAAGGAACACTAGGTAAGATTGGGTGTTTGCTCTTGGGCTCCCCCTACAGTTGCAGAGTGTAGTTAACATTTAGAGCACTGTCCTGAAATCAAGGGAGATGAGAGAGAGAGGGAGGGAGGGGGTGGGGGTGGGGGTGTTTTCCTACCCTCCTCCAGAAGTTACATAGTACAGTCTCTGCAGTGCCGAGCCCGGATTAGCATTGACACAGGCTCTGTTCTTGCTATTGCAGGTCAGTTAAGCATTACACTGGTTTTGAAGCTGCAGTTTGAAGTTGAAAATGTTACGTAGTGTTCCTTTAATGACCAGTCTTTCCTGCGTTCTCAGCATGGCCAAGTCTTTTCAGAAGAATTTCACCCTGGTGGCGGGTCCCGCTTACGGAGGCGCATGGCGACTTCTGTGCAGCTGGGATTTCAGCGTGATCAACGAGAAAGCCATCCAGAACCACAAGAACAACCTCTGCGTTCAGCTGAAGGTCAGTTTTCTTGCGTCTTGTTTCTGTTGCTTTAGTGTCGCAATATCCCTGTTCTGTCTGTACCACCGCTCTCTGTGTTGTGCAGGAGTCTTTATCGGAGCGTCTCCAGCGGAAAGCTGTGGTGTCTGTCTCTTCCATCGTCCAGCAACTGTCTCTGCAGCTTCTCGCTTGGCTCCTGTCTGTATTGCTGGCCGTCGGCTCCTGCGCTGCCATCTACTTCCTGCAGTCTCACCAAAGCCAAGTGGTGAGCGCCTGCTGTAGTTCACACCCTCTACGACCCTTAGAAATGTCAGATAGTAGCTGTATTTGATTTAGAGCCATGATGTAATCCGTATTAAAGAAACTATTGCAGTAGATTTGTTCTTATACAGAGTATGAATATCACAAACAAAATACACTAAAGGTTTATAAAAATCTTCTGATTTTCTAAAGTTAGTGTAATTTGCTTAGATTTTTTAGTCATTTAGAATTTTTATTTAAATTATTCATTCATTCATTTATTGTCTGTAACCCTTATCCAATTCAGGGTCGCGGTGGGTCCAGAGCCTATCTGGAATCATTGGGCGCAAGGCAGGAATACAACCTGGAGGGGGCGCCAGTCCTTCAGAGGGCAACACACACTCACACATTCACTCAAACACTCACACCTACGGGCACTTTTGAGTCGCCAATCCATCTACCAACGTATGTTTTTGGACTGTGGGAGGAAACCGGAGCACCCGGAGGAAACCCACGCAGACACAGGGAGAACACACCACACTCCTCACAGACAGTCACCCGGAGGAAACCCACGCAGACACAGGGAGAACACACCACACTCCTCACAGACAGTCACCCGGAGGAAACCCACGCAGACACAGGGAGAACACACCACACTCCTCACAGACAGTCACCCAGAGGAAACCCACGCAGACACAGAGAGAACACACCACACTCCTCACAGACAGTCACCCGGAGGAAACCCACGCAGACACAGGGAGAACACACCACACTCCTCACAGACAGTCACCCGGAGGAAACCCACGCAGACACAGGGAGAACACACCACACTCCTCACAGACAGTCACCCGGAGGAAACCCACGCAGACACAGGGAGAACACACCACACTCCTCACAGACAGTCACCCGGAGGAAACCCACGCAGACACAGGGAGAACACACCACACTCCTCACAGACAGTCACCCAGAGGAAACCCACGCAGACACAGAGAGAACACACCACACTCCTCACAGACAGTCACCCGGAGGAAACCCACGCAGACACAGGGAGAACACACCACACTCCTCACAGACAGTCACCCGGAGGAAACCCACGCAGACACAGGGAGAACACACCACACTCCTCACAGACAGTCACCCGGAGTGGGAATCGCATGGTCACAACACAGAGACAGGACACGAATGTTAAATCTATATTCTTATAAACAACTTCACAATCCAATATACCCTCACAATATTGTGATGCAAACAGTGTCTTAGTGCTGCTTTTAAAATCTGATCAGTGCAGCTCTAGTTTCGTGCGTTAAATGTCTGAAGCAGAACTGATGCGGCCCATGTTTTCCTGTTAATCCCAGGGTCCGACCGTCTCCGGTTCAGATTTAACAGCAGAAGCCTCCACGCTGCTCCTTCCTGTGGTCGTGTCCCTCATTAACCTCATCGTCCCTCTCCTCTACTCCCTCATCAATAACATGGAGAGTTACACCAACCCTCGCACCAACGTCTACATCATCATCGCCAGGTCTGATCAGCCATAACATTACAACCGAGCAGCAGTCTGTATCTTAACAGTAAATATCCATTTTCACCATTTTCAAATGAATGATATTGTCACTTCTGATGGTAGTGTGAGTTAAGGCCTGTGCTGCACTTGTCCTCAGAAATGTCCTGCTGAAGATGTCCATTTTGGGAATTCTTTGCTACTATTGGCTGAGCGAAGTTCCCAGCATTACTTACGTAAGTATAAGAACCACCTAATCACACGGGTTCTAATTTAAAGGAACAGGTGCTGAACCCGGCCTTTTTACACAGCGGGGGGTCACCGCTGTGGGGATTTGACCAAAGCAGGTCACAGACGTTTCATTAAAACCCCAGATATACGTTTCATTGTTGAAAAGAGAGAGAAAAGTCTCCTTTAATCTTCTGCCTGTTTCAGTGCTGGGAGTCCTTTGTGGGTCAGAGTGTTTATCGGCTGGTGGTGGTGGACTTTATTTTCTGCCTCCTCGGCTCTTTCTTCGGAGAGTTCCTGCGCAAGTAAGTCCTTAGACGCTCATGAGGTCATATTCAGAGCAGTTCAGAGGTATTTGTAAAGTGGATATACAACAGAAGAATAGAAGAGAGCTCGGATTGTACAGGACTGTGTGGATCAGTTAAAGGAAAGCGGTGAAAGGGTGAGAACGAGAACGATGTTTGTGACGTGTCTTTAAACAATGGCTGGTCCTGCAGTAATTCCCGGGCTGTAATTTTTGCTAATGTGACATTTACAGAGTTTAGGAAATGGCTGCTCATGAAAGCCGTGGAACGAGAAAGTGCTGTAAACCCCTCATTTTGTTTCATTGCTTTTTATTGCAGTGTAATTGGAACCAAATGCATTCGCAGTCTGGGTGTCCCCGAGTTTGATGTCGCAACAAATGTGTTGAACCTTATCTACGCTCAGACGCTGGCCTGGTACGGTATGGTGTTTTATGTGTGTGTGTCTATTTCATATATATCTATATCCAACATGGCTGTGAACACACACACATTAGTGCAGTAGGTGCAGTTAACACACACACACACCCTGAGCTGCAGGTGCCCTACTGAAGTACAGATTGGCTGTGGATTGAGGGAGGAGGATGACGCTATTACATCACTTCCTCCCTCCATTTTCCTGCCAGTCGTGGGGATTAAGACAAGCAACCTCCCAGTCCCAAGCCTACTTCTCTAATCATTATTCATCTTCTGTAAGCACTTCATCTTTATCAAAGTCACAGTAGGTCCAGAGCCTACCTGGAATCACTGGGTGCAAAGCAGGAACACACCCTGGACCGTGGCTATGTCAAAGCTATGAAGTAGTGCCCTCTAGGGTCACAGAATTTGGTGCAACGTGTTTACGAAGCCCCTGTGTAAACAAATGGGAAAAAAAAAACAGGCTCTGTCCCGTCTGCTAGTTTTTCTCTCTCTGCTCATGGCAGACGCATCTGGAGGTGGAATTGTCTCCAAAGTCAGTAGACGGCTAACTGCGCTACCGAAAGTGCTACAAAACTAAACAACTCCAGTTACAAATGAGATTCTGTGGTAATTCAAACTGTGAAAAAAAACATACAGACAAGTTAAACTTCAAACAACAGTCGTTATTTATGTCAAACTTATGTCAAACAAGCTTCGAGCTGCGTTTCCCCACAATCATAGACTTTTAATATTATTAAATAAAGTGTGGGGGGCGGCACGGTGGTGCAGCAGGTAGGTGTCGCAGTCACACAGCTACACAGGTTCCTGGAGGTTGTGGGTTCGATTCCCGCTCCGGGTGACTGTCTGTGAGAAGTGTGGTGTGTTCTCTCTGTGTCTGCGTGGGTTTCCTCCAGGTGACTGTCTGTGAGGAGTGTGGTGTGTTCTCTCTGTGTCTGCGTGGGTTTCCTCCAGGTGACTGTCTGTGAGGAGTGTGGTGTGTTCTCCCTGTGTCTGCGTGGGTTTCCTCCGGTTTCCTCCCACGCTCCAAAAACACACGTTGGTAGGTGGATTGGCGACTCAAAAGTGTGCGTAGGTGTGAGTGAATGTGTGTGTGTGTGTGTGTGTGTGTGTGTGTGTGTGTGTGTGTTGCCCTGTGAAGGACTGGCGCCCCCTCCAGGGTGTATTCCCGCCTTGCACCCAATGATTCCAGGTAGGCTCTGGACCCACCGCGACCCTGAACTGGATAAGGGTTACAGATAATGAATGAATGAATGAAATAAAGTGTGTTCATTTATTCAGTGTTTATTACAGTCAACGTACTTTTATTTTGACACTAACGACCTTTCTGCACTTTGCTCTCTCTCAGGATCGGAATTTACTTTTCCCCGCTCCTTCCCGTCATTCAAGTCATTAAGCTGTTTATTATCTTTTACCTGAAGAGGGTGAGTGTCACGTGAACTTTGTCCTCAGCCGGGTTTCTAGCTCGGCTTCTCCCACCTGGATCTTTCTACCTGCTCCTAGTTTATTTGTTTGTTTATGTTTTTGTTTATTTATTTTCCTAATTCCTGGACTTTTTTTGTGTACTTTGTACGGTGCAGTTTGTGACGTCATGCAGCTAAAGTGTTCACTTCTTTATCACACAACACACATTCCTTGTTTGAGTAAAACACTCGGTGAAATAAAGCAGATTCAGATTCAGATTTTATTCTTGTTGTGATTCTGATTCTGTTTTGATCCAATTCTGATTCTGGTTTAATTCTAATCTAGATCAGTCTAAGTATGAACTGCCAGCCGCCGAAGCGCACGGGACGAGCCGCTCAGATGCAGACGGTTTTTATTGCTCTCCTCTTCATCCCCTCCTTCGTGGGAGCTCTGTCAATGGTGGCCTACACTGTGTGGAGGTAGAGGCTTTATTTCAAATGAGGAAGAATCAGTGGAGAGTAAATGGCTGATAACTCCTAATGTTACAAGTACTTTAGGATGTGTGCGACTTACAGACGTTTGGTTTTCCCTGCAGTCTGACGCCCTCTGCGCAGTGTGGACCGTTCCAGGGACTCGGTAGGCCGTTCCAGGCCGTTCAGCAGTGGATGGCGATTGTCCAGAACATCCCTGGGTCGCAGTGGGCTTGGTGGATATTTGAACATGTCCTGAGGAGCGAACTCTTCTTCTACCTCAGCACTCTGATCGTCCTGTAAGACCCCAGTAAACACTAGTGCTCACAGAAGTACAGACGAGGGAGGGTTCCAAACAATAAATTGTGTTTCAATAATTGTCAGGAAAGGAAAACAAGTACGCTCAGTATTAAAACATAGAGGAAGTGCGCTTCCTATTTTATCACAGAGTACACAGAATATAGCTTATGCCAACAAACAAGACTTCTAATAGGACAAGACAAGACACTCCTAAACTACATTTAAACATTGAGACACTGAGCAGAGAAGACACGCTACATGGAGTGTCATTTACCTGCAGAGTATCCCACTTCTGACACCAGTTCTGAGCACATATCCAATGCCCCCTGGTGAGGTATCCTTGGTTCCTTTTGAAAACGTGGGCAGGTTCTTTAGACAGAATCAAGGTTCTAAGGATCCTGAGTGGAACTGGTTCAAGAATCAGAGTGTAAAAGGCTACAAAAAAACACAAGATTTCAAAGAACAGACACAAAAATGCACCTTAAATTATGAAATCTACAAAATTGTACAAAAGGGTTGTTTAGAGGTGAGTCAAGACCAGTCTTTCATCTCCCCCTCATTTCCCCTCTGTTCCAGTGTCTTCACATTTTTCATCTGGCAAGTGACTCAGGGCCGGAAGCAGCTGATCCGAACTCTCCGAGAGCAGATCGTCAACGTGAGTGCACGTACACTTCCACACACTCCTCGTCACACACCCACTGCAGCAGAACAGATAAACCGTGTCTGATTTCCTTACGAGACAATCCCGAGTAATCCCAGCCTTCTGTCTGTTCTGTAGGAGGGCAAGGACAAGGCCTTCCTGCTGAACAGGTTACAGAGCATCCAGAAGAAGAAAAGACATGCTGCCACATTTACACCTCAGGTAAGGCTCTGAGTGTCTGGAAGTGTGCAATCACAACTTATACTTGAGTCTAAGGGTAACATGACCAACATACAACTGAGTATACTGTCCATAGCATAGGGTTATTCACAGTTACTGTGAGGATTTGATGGCATGGTTCCGGTGTTGGTGATTAGTTCTGGATCACAATCACCTTTCCTCAACACTGGGGTCCTATAAGGACATACACTGTGCTCTGGATTTGACCTGTGTTGATTTAGGAAACTCTGTGCACCTCTGATGACGAGCTGCTGGAGTTTCTAAAGTGTATTCTGTGGGTTCAAAATAATAGGGATGGAATAATTAAACACACATGTTGAAAGCCATACGCCACACAGACCTGTGGAGGGAGGCCGTTGTTGCCGTGGTGAACTGGAGTGTTAAGCGGGTTGTTTGTAAAATAATAGAGCAGATCTAATTCTTGAACTTTATGAATAAATAAATCAGTACTAATATATAATTTAAATTATATTAATTTACACTTGCACGGTTATGCAGCAGGTAGGTGTCGCACTCGCACAGCTCCAGGGACCTGGAGGTTGTGGGTTCGAGTCCCGCTCCGGGTGACTGTCTGTGAGGAGTGTGGTGTGTTCTCTCAGTGTCTGCGTGGGTTTCCTCCGGGTGACTGTTTGTGAGGAGTGTGGTGTGTTCTCCCTGTGTCTGCGTGGGTTTCCTCCGGGTGACTGTCTGTGAGGAGTGTGGTGTGTTCTCTCAGTGTCTGCGTGGGTTTCCTCCGGGTGACTGTCTGTGAGGAGTGTGGTGTGTTCTCTCAGTGTCTGCGTGGGTTTCCTCCGGGTGACTGTCTGTGAGGAGTGTGGTGTGTTCGCTCTGTGTCTGTGTGGGTTTCCTCCGGGTGACTGTCTGTGAGGAGTGTGGCGTGTTCTCTCTGTGTCTGTGTGGGTTTCCTCTGGGTGACTGTCTGTGAGGAGTGTGGCGTGTTCTCTCTGTGTCTGCGTGGGTTTCCTCCAGGTGACTATTTGTGAGGAGTGTGGTGTGTTCTCCCTGTGTCTGTGTGGGTTTCCTCCAAGTGGCTTTTCTGAACAGGGCTGTTTACACAGAGCGAGAACACTGCTGTGGGGCTTTAACTAAAGCAGGTCACATTTGTTTAATTGCAATATATTAATAATAATAATAATAATAATAATAGTGTGACATGGTTTAATCTTGACCTACTTCCTGTTGAAGTAATTAACAGACTTCTTTTGGGTTCCACAAATTGATTCATCAGAACAATCACAGATCCACAAAATTAACATTGTCCATTTTATCTACACACAGCTCCCATATCAACAATGTTCTGCACGGTTTTTACCAGATAACGAGTTTTTAAGGCTTTGTCGCCCCCTTCTGGTACAAAGGGAAAACGCCTTTAGACAAATTGAAGATGGTCATGAAAAACACCCATGGTTTCACACAATGACATATGTGTTGATCTTTTAGTCCTGAGTCACAGGTCAGATTCAGCTGTATCTCAAGGAATTATGGGTAATAGGGTTGTGCTGAGCTTGCATCTTTTAAGGCCTCACTGAAGGTCACAGTAAGGGCACACAGAGGGTGATCGTGAGTACACTGTTGTGCAGCAGAGTGAGTAATGGACTGCTGGACCAGCAGCGAGTCACCACTGTCCAAACTGAGCTTCATGAGGTGTTTTATGCCTAAAAACTAGTAAACAGTGTATTTCTAAAACTAAAGGAGAAGGCAACAGTGACTACTTTTATTCATTCATTCATTATCTGTAACCCTTATCCAGTTCAGTGTCGCGGTGGGTCCAGAGCCTACCTGGAACCATTGGGCGCAAGGCAGGAACACACCCTGGAGGGGGCGCCAGTCCTTCACAGGGCAACACAGACACACACATTCACTCACACACTCACACCTACGGACACTTTTGAGTCGCCAATCCACCTACCAACGTGTGTTTTTGGACTGTGGGAGGAAACCGGAGCACCCGGAGGAAACCCACGCAGACACAGAGAGAACACACCACACTCCTCACAGACAGTCACCCGGAGGAAACCCACGCAGACACAGAGAGAACACACCACACTCCTCACAGACAGTCACCCGGAGGAAACCCACGCAGACACAGGGAGAACACACCACACTCCTCACAGACAGTCACTCGGAGGAAACCCACACAGACACAGAGAGAACACACCACACTCCTCACAGACAGTCACCCGGAGGAAACCCACGCAGACACAGGGAGAACACACCACACTCCTCACAGACAGTCACTCGGAGGAAACCCACACAGACACAGAGAGAACACACCACACTCCTCACAGACAGTCACCCGGAGGAAACCCACACAGACACTGGGAGAACACACCACACTCCTCACAGACAGTCACCCGGAGGAAACCCACGCAGACACTGAGAGAACACACCACACTCCTCACAGACAGTCACCCGGAGGAAACCCACGCAGACACTGGGAGAACACACCACACTCCTCACAGACAGTCACCCGGAGGAAACCCACGCAAACACAGAGAGAACACACCACACTCCTCACAGACAGTCACCCGGAGGAAACCCACGCAGACACAGAGAGAACACACCACACTCCTCACAGACAGTCACCCGGAGGAAACCCACGCAGACACTGAGAGAACACACCACACTCCTCACAGACAGTCACCCGGAGGAAACCCACGCAGACACTGGGAGAACATACCACACTCCTCACAGACAGTCTCCCGGAGGAAACCCACACAGACACAGGGAGAACACACCACACTCCTCACAGACAGTCACCCGGAGGAAACCCACGCAAACACAGAGAGAACACACCACACTCCTCACAGACAGTCACCCGGAGGAAACCCACGCAGACACACGGAGAACACACCACACTCCTCACAGACAGTCACCCGGAGGAAACCCACACAGACACAGGGAGAACACACCACACTCCTCACAGACAGTCACCCGGAGGAAACCCACGCAGACACAGGGAGAACACACCACACTCCTCACAGACAGTCACCCGGAGGAAACCCACACAGACACAGGGAGAACACACCACACTCCTCACAGACAGTCACCCGGAGCAGGAAACGAACACACAACCTCCAGGACCCTGTAGCTGTGTGAGTGCGACACCTACCTGCTGCGCCACCGTGCCGCCCAGTGACTACTTTATTTATATATATATATATATATATATATATATATATATATATATAAATATATATATATATATATATATATATATATATATATATAAGAAGTATGAAAAACTTGGATTCTGAGAACATTTATAGGGTTAATTTAGACTCAGAAAGTTTAGGGAGGAGCCCCTGCGTTCATCTGTTGTAGAGATGTCCAGGATGACGTCAGATTGAGGCTGTACTCTGACTTCACGGACCTTTTCTTGTGTGATGTTCTCTTTAGGATCTCATGGAGACGACGCACTTCAATCAGAACTGGATGAACACTTTCCCTCTGAACATGTGAGACACGCTGGCACAGCTCTGTTAAAGCCCTCCCTCCTCTGTTTGACATGAAAGCCATGTTTTTACTTTCATTGCTGACCAAAAAGGAGCAGCAAACCATACACCTTCAGTTTTATGTCACAGAGAACATGGGGAATGTGGTGTGAACTCTGAAGAAGAACGGAGCAACACCTGGAACATACGCGTTACTTTATAAGTGAAGGTGGTTTTTCCTTTGTTCTGCAAATTGGTCATTTTTAAATAGACGTGTGTTTTTGGATTGCGACGATTTACTGAGGTACTGCAGTTTTCCACTCGCTCCAGGAGGTGGCGCTGTATCCTTTAACAACAGCAGCGAGAACGCCATCTGCACCCCAGCCTTGAGCATCTTTACCTTTCTGTCCATTCTTCACTAAAGCTCTTTTGACACGTTTTCCACAAACAATGTTTAACACAAATCATCTTTAAGGAATAAAACAAAGCCGTGTTTAAATGATACTGGTATTTTATTGTGAAAAAGTCCTTCCTTTTCAAACACTAAGAACTGTACAATCAATAATTTAAAAACACATGTTCGGTTCATTGTTTCAGGAACGCTTGATCAAGTCCTAGTTAAGTTACTCAGCAGCGTTTAGCTTAAAACCAAGAGGAAACAAAACAATAGTGTTTACAGTTCATCATCGCATTCACATCTTTCTTCCCTTTCTTTCAAACCCCAGACATTTCTCCACCTTCGACTCCAAACAGGGCTCAGGCCTGGGGTTTGTTCACCTCTGCGTTCCCGTTTATTCACTGCTTGTTGTGTCTTTATTCGGGTAGAAGCCTCAACCCGTGTTTGGAGAAGGGGCTGGACTCCAGTCACTCAAAGCTCATTCAGTTTTAAAACATGAGATCAAAGTAAGAGGCTCCTTTAAAGGAGCGATCAGTCGTTTTCTTTACATTTACACCGAGACCTAGCGGCCCGTATGTAGCGCGGGTTCTGTAACACAGGGGACTCGCATTATGGAGAATGCACCGGTTCATTCAGGGGCTGCTGTGTTTGTTGTTGTTCGGGTGGTGACAGAATTGACTGATTGCTACTTTAAAGTAAAAAAAAAAAATTATATGAAACAATCAAAAAAATAAACACCATACGTTACGAGATCGAAGCGGAAACTGACGAGATTGACGGCTTCTAACTAAGTCACATTGAAAGTTGTCGCACTTCTACAGCGTGCGGCCGGAGAGGAACAACCTGGCGCCCTGTCGCCACCAAGGATCCAACTAATACTAAAGTCTCTGAGGAAAAGCTGTGGGGTAAACAACCTCTGAAAGCACAGACTCTATTGGCTACAGACATGCAGGGGTTAAGATTGTTTTCTAAGCAAACATGAGCTGAAACACTGCAGCGTCACACTTCGCTTATTTCACTGTCGTCTCCAGTTCCCCCCGTTAGCTCTTAGCCGTTAGCCGAACTCCCCCATTACCCATGATGCCCTGGGGAACACTGGGAGGACGAGGACAAACACCACCGCCTCGACACACCAGAGGACAGCGCCGACCGCCCAGGTCCGACAGACACCCACGCTGTCCAGTGTGATGAGGGGAGGGAGGGGGACACACACCCAGAGAGAGTGAGGCAGGCTGAGTTCTCCAAGGCCTCCAGCTTTGGATGACTGAGGCATCACTGGGAAACGAACAATGTCTGTTACCTCTGACTTTCTCCCTGTCTTTGAGTTTAATTTCAGGCCAGGAACAAAGCGGCTTGTTTTTAGAAACTTGTTCAGTAGTTACTCCATCAGTCGATGACAGACTGAGCTCCCAAACCCAGATTAAGTCTAAAACAGAGATTTAAATATATTTCCAATTGATGACTCTGCAGAAGTTCTGTGTTTTGTTTTTTTCCAAAATATTATTCATTCCTTCATTGTCTGTAACCTTTGTCCAGTTCAGGGTCACGGTGGGTCCAGAGCCTACCCAGAATCACACCCTGGAGGGAGCTCCAATCCTTCACAGGGCGACACACACACTCACATTCACTCACACCTATGGACACTTGAGTAACCAGTCCACCTACCAAGGTGTTTTTCGAACCGTGGGAGGAGCACCTGGAGGAAACCCACGCAGACACAGAGAGAACACACCACACTCCTCACAGACAGTCACCCGGAGGAAACCCACGCAGACACAGAGAGAACACACCACACTCCTCACAGACAGTCACCCGGAGGAAACCCACACAGACACAGAGAGAACACACCACACTCCTCACAGACAGTCACCCGGAGGAAACCCACACAGACACAGAGAGAACATACCACACACCTCACAGACAGTCACCCGAAGCGGGACTCGAACCCACAACCTCCAGGACCCTGGAACTGTGTGACTGCGCCCCCTACCTGCTGCACCACCGTGCCACCTTCCAAAACATTAAATTCAGTGAATTAATTGTTAAATAACTGTGCCATAACTGTGCCCAGAACCAGATTAAAAACAATGTCCACAAACGTTCCACTGACGCCGTTAAGGACATCTCCAGCTTTAACTCGGCATCAACACGGGAAATAAACTGTGAAGTGGCTGTGTACTAAAAACTACAGGATCACTCAGAAAACCAAGAAAAACCTAGGTAACGTGACCCGAACCATAGCTCCAGCAGTCGCAGTGAAGAGGTGAAGAGGTGCAGGGGTTTAATCGTGTTTAAGCGTCTGTACTGCCCCCTACTGGCTGCCGAACTTCTCAGCCTGTCGCAGGCTTCATTTTGTTCGGCGGCTGAAAGGAATTTTTTGGGCAAATCCCTGAGATAGTGTCAGGGGGAACAACATCTTAATGTTACTTTCTCACTGGACCCTGGTGTGAACATTACAGGAACACAATTCTAGTCCTCGCCAATTACACATCACTGGACGTCACCGTGCTCCGAGGAGAACATGCACCTTCTCTTGTCAGCCAACGGATAGCCGTGCTGGCTAGCATCTCGCTAAGCAGTCTCGCTAACAGGCGCCAGTTGTGTTCTTTGGGACTATCCACAGATGCTAGTACTTTATTGTGTACTTTTAGGAGCTCTTTCCAATTTGTTTAGTCATCTTTTGTTTGAATTATGGGTAACTCCCCTAGCGGAGTCTGGAAGTTCACAAAAAGGCAAAAATTACAGCCTACGAGTCTGTTCGGTAAAATGAGATCACGTCCACGGGTTCTCAGGGGACCGCGGGTTTAGATTTAGGGCACAGGAGGGCGCTACAGCTTCACTGCCTCCGACTTCAGCTCTTTCTCTAGAGGCAGGAGTCAAACCAGCTGCTGAAACCTCTGCAGATCTGATGGAATCTATTATTCATCAACAGTGAATCATCAGGAAATAACACAGCGGCTGCTGCAGCTGCTTAAACTGGGTTTGGATCCATCGGAGTGGGGGCTTTTTAAAGAAGTACTCCAGCGTTCGACCCAATTACTGCTGCAGTCACCATCAATGATTACAGTAAAGTTGCTGAAGGCAACATGTTTTCGTTGAATATCACATTTGTTTTGAGTGAAAATCATTTAAAAACTAAAAATGTGCTTTCGTTTTTGTTGTTGTCAGTTTGATTGTTTGAAGAATTTGCCAGAACCTTTTAGTCAGTCCACATTTTGGTTAAAGGGTTAAAACTGTGAAGACGGACGTACCAAACGTGCCAATGACCACCGGCTGTCGTCCTGTAATTGTTGGGTAAATATCGTTGTTAAAGATCAGGTACAAAACCACTGGAGTACCTCTTTAAAATAAGGGCGTGTGAGGAATCTTTTCATAATAAAAGCATGAGTGAATAGCATTAGCGCTGTGCTTGTGCTTGATTGTTTAAAGACATAAGCGAATGCTCCACGGGTCACTGCCGCGCCTCCCGTCAGGAACCATGCCCTTTGTTCTGTGTGCAGTTCTTTGAGCAAAGACGAGTGCTTCAGAGTAACACTGACGTAGACCGAGCTGAAGTTTGGTCAGATACAAAAACACTGAGCTGGGGACTTAAACGGAGAGAGAACGCGAAACTGAGAATCAAACAAAATCACCTCGTCCAAGAGCCTTTAAACTGATCATAAAATACAGAACCCGGAGTCTAAAGGCATGGACCTGTCAGGCTTTGGCACGAGGGCTGAGGTAAAGTAAAGGAAAGTGGAGGTTTCTAACAGACGGGTGTGTGTTTTCTAAGAAAGGCATTAGACAGAAACAGAAGAGAGAGACTTAAGGGAAGTCTCTTTTAAGACGTCAGCCTGTTCAAAACTGTTAGAATTACTGCCTCCTGCAGGACACAGAAGAATCATAAAAGAGAAGTGTTCGTGGAGAGATACTCGCCACAAACACGTGGGGCACGAACATCTGTTTTCTGTCACTTTTTGTGGTCGGTCACCGCAAGAGATTTTCAGAATTTAGACTGATTTTAACAGTGATTTTGATGAAGTGATGAAGGGTATTTGGGTTTATACATCCCTCCCCATTCAGAGATGTGAGCCTCGTCCTGTACGAGTGGATGTTTAGGAACCGAGTGGTGAATTTTGTTTTGTTTATACGTCAACAGTTTCTCGAGCAGGTTCACCATTTTATGGCATTAAAGTAAAAAAAAGTCAGGGTTTCCGTCTATAAACTAAAATAAAATAAAACAAAGAATATTTAAAAAATAAAAAACGTCCCCTGAGGAGGTGCTCGACACGATCTGCAGAGAAAAGCACAAGCAACACTTGACGATTTCCAGGATGTCCCGTTATAATCCTTCCAGAAACTACTCTTTAAAAACAATTTAAAACAAAAGAGAACTGCATTCACGCTGTCATCGTGTGCACAAATCAATCCTGAGCCACCAGGGTGCGGCAAAGCGGGAGATTTTCAGAAAGAGAGACTTTCCACCTTAAAACGCTTCATTTTTGGCTTGAGAAACATGCGAGATTTTTAAAAAGCTGTTCCTTGAGGAGCTGATCGCAGGAACCCAGAAAAGAGCATGCGGATCCGGAGCTTATGGAGCTGATAAGAACAACTTCATGAGAGCAGTGACGGACGGGCTGCTTTAAAAAAACAAAAACACACCTTATTGATTCGCGCTGTGGCTCGACCTGTGCAACTCCTCAACTAGAGGGCGCAATTTTAACGTGTTGTATGCAAACGTGTGGGCACCCCTGGTCAACCTCAACCTAACAGATGTCCAAACGTTTCCAGACATGGTTCTATGGTTCACCCACTGCTGAACAGTAGGATGGGATTCTCTGGAGTCAATGGGTGGTAGAGTCTTCTCAGCAGTGAAGTTCCTCTGAGACAAGTCGGACTGGAGCTAATCGCCGAACGCTTAGCACCTGATCTCGCTGAGGTCCGTGTGTCTGAATTCAATACAATCTTCAGAGCAAGGTTCCACCACTTTGTGTAAAGCCTTCCTGGAAGTACTGCAGTAAAGAGAGGACCACATTCATTTCAGAAGAAGCTCAGGACAAGTGTTAACTCTGCGTTTGACCAGAGGTGTTCAACGTTTGCATGCAGCCGTTTAGGAGATGTTCAGAAGGATATATCAGATATTTGAGAGTTAAATCAGGTGTTTGTGTGAGTGTAGTAATAAGACTGCAGCAGATTTAAGGGGCATGTGTCCCCAGTCTTTGAGTTCACGAAACCCCAAAACCTCTACATCCCAGAATCTCAGAGCCTCGGAGAGTCCGAGTTCATTCTCCTGGTTGTGGCGGAGATACGACTCGAGGCTAGGAGATCTTGCAGTTGTTGCGGGTGCAGTTCTGGGGTGGGCTCTGGGGCGGCCGGATGGATTTGGAGCGTTTCAGGCTGTTTCCTTTGCTGCCAGGGGCGCTGGCCAGAGAGTACGAGCGTCCGTGCATCATCACGGCGTTCATGCCGTTGGCCATGGAGAAGGACTTCAGGTGACTTTTAATGGCCACAGGAAGAGGCAGCTTATCGATCAGATGAACAGGAGTGCAGGACACGATCGCCCGACAGCACAGGTCTTGAAGACTGAACACTGAGGAGATGAGAAACAAAAATCTATCAGAGACGGAGTAGAGAACGTTGCTGAAAGGTTTCTCTCTGATTTGGAGAGGGGAGCTGTGGTGTGGTTTACAGTGAGACCACAGAGAAACCGTACGGAGTTAATAATGAGCTTACCTCGGTTTGGTCTCCAGAACTTCTCCATGCCGTGTCTCATGAGGACGATGCGGGAGAGCTCCGTGAACGACTCAATGACGTTAAAGTTGCAAAGCGGACTCACTTCGAAAAACGTCATCCCGTTCTTCTCGGCGTATGCACGCGCCTGTTCTGTTGGGACCTGCCGCTTAAAGGCCAAGTGCAGCCGGTTTCCCACCAGTATCCTTGGCACTCCTGGGGCATGCTGGGAAAAATAACACAGATTTATATGTATGTAAGACATGGATGGGGTGAAAGCTAATTTAAATTTTTTATTTTTAAACAGAAAAGGAAAAAAGCATGACATAGATACCCTTTATTTATTTATAAACTCCTCAGAGAAATGAGCACTCTTTCTTCCTCTCACTCTGTCATTCATACAGTGTGTGTGTGTGTGTGTGTGTGTGTACATGGCTACTGTCCCAGAATGTTTTGGAGGTGGAGCAGGAAAAATCTTCTTCCAGCAGCAGAGGCCAAAAATATCAATCTCCCCACACTCAAACACACACTGACTCCCTCTTTCCAGGGTGTGTGTGTGTGTGTGTGTGTGTGCATGCGTGCATGCATGTGTCATCCACTCACCTCATCAATTTCCCTAATCCAACGGTCAATTCCATCGAAGGACCAGCGGTTTGTGATGTCATACACCAGCAGGATCCCCTGCTCAAGACAAGCAGAAACAAAGCGCATTGTTCACAACGTCCTGAACACGCAGCTCGGACATAAGCTAAAAAGTAAACAGGACACACTCCAACAGACCCCTTCCCGGCCTCTGGCTCATCAGGCTGATGCGGAACATGCCGCTCGATTAATATCAAACTCTATACAGGGGCGTACGGGAGGGTTTACACAGGGCAGTTAACTTTGAGTGAAACCCTGACTTACAGCGGAACAGAGACGTGTTCCTGTGTTGACTCCTAGGTGCTACTTGAAGGTTTTGGTTTGATAATGGGTGGCACTTGGTGGAAAAGTGGTTTGTTAGTGTCCAATTAAACCAGAACCAGCACTCACCTGAGCTCCTCTGGAGTACGAGCGGAAAATAGTGCAGAAACGCCCTTGACCCGAAGTGTCCCTGGAAAATACAAACAGAGAGAGATTAAATTTTATAGCTTCATGCATTTTTTTAAATTTGACAAATACAAAGCAAAACAGCTGTAAATGTGTATAAAAAACATGCACTATTTATATCTATGTACCCATCTATATATTTTATATCAGACAGATCATGAAAAGCATGAGAGAAGAGACACACTGGGTGTGTCTCAGTTCCACGGAAGTGTACAGGTGTGTGTGCGGCAGTGGCGATTGCTCTAAGACTGCAAGGGAAGCTCAGCTTTCCCTAAAATGCCAAAAAATAAGTGATCAAATATATAATGTTGTGTGTACATGTCATTGAATAAATATGCACTACAACGCGCTCAACTTTTGTTCAGAATCAGCTTCTTATCACTGGTAAAGACGCGGCTTTCCTCTCAATCATTCCTGCAGCTTCACAGTGCTTTAAACAGTGAAGACGCTGAGCGTCCACAGAGTTCAATAGTGAAGCAGCGAAGTGCAGCGAAACGAGACGAGTCATTGGATGAATGCTGGGCTTTGTCCCGCCCATCGGACGCTCAGCGTCTCTGGGGGTCTATGGGGCAGTGGGCTGGCCTCGGCTGGCCCGGACGCTCAGCTTCTGCATGATGATTGGATGATCTGTCTGAGGCTGAATCCCTTTTTGATTGACAGCAAAATGAGCGAATCAGCGATTCTTTGGTGTAAAGATCCGTGGGAGCATTACATTTTCATTGGGTTCTGAGTTGAAGCAGACTTTCTTAATCCTCTTAGCAGCATTTTCTTTGTTAAAAACGACTAGCGACAAATCGAGCTTCTATTTCTGGTGGGTTTTTTGTAGCTGCTTGTGTTTGGAGACTGACTTCTATCACTCTTTCTGACTTCTATCACAGTTTCTGTCCAGCGAGTGCTGCTGAGCCCCTCCACCGTCACAAAGCACTCACAGGCGGACACACTTCACATGGGCCAAGGCCGTTTAAGCCTAGCTCTGCTGGCCATTGAGAGGACACTAGTCAAGTCCCTGGAAAAGACGCCTTGTTGGTACGACAGGGTCACAGATCATTTTCTTGAAAAGGAACGGAGGGTAGAATTTACGTATAAATAAACCGACACATTTTATGATGTAGGCCGAAATTGAGCTTCCCCTCCTTGAAAGACCAGCATCCGCCACTGGTGTGTGGTATTGATTATCACTGACAGTTATTTAGGCGGCCAATTCATGCAGTTCATCTGATAATACTACAACGAGGCTGGTTTGACTGGCTGCCTAACTGAGCATCCGCTAGCTGTGTTTTCCTGTGGATGGGAACGGTTTGAAAACAGCAGTCATTGTGAACGTTTTCAGAAACATCCAGATGTGTGGATGACCAAATCACTGCGCTCAGTTCATCAATTAATCCACAAAGAAAAGGCAGCGCTTTCACACCAGCCTTCATGCTTTTAGCTGCTGTTGGACACAGTCATTGACCTTTTAAACCAAGCATCTCTAAGTTAAACTTTCCTTTAAACACACAGACGGAAGACAACGATAAACACTTTCCACTTTTTATCTTCAAAAATCAAAGTGTCTCCGTGCTGCCTCAGCAGTGTTATTTTAATTTACGTCATGACAGATCTGACTCTGAACCCGTCTACGATCACTAGCAATCTCCAAGAACACTGCTGGAGATTAGGACACACCCGTGATTTCACAATTCACTCGCTCATTAATTCATTCTTGTGTGTCCTTGTCAATGTCTGTTGTTTTCAGGAATATCTCCTGCCCGTTTGTCCTCGGGTGTTTTCCCACTGTTCAATTCTAAGAGAAGCTCCTAGATCCCAGAGTGACTTCAACAAAAGCATGACTCAGTCGCAACCTGGAGAAACGGGTTTAACGGCTTTTACAAACTCCAACACAAACAGTCAGCCAAGCACAGTGTCTACACACCAGACCTGCACTGCCCCACGGTCCAAATGTTCAAGTACACCCCACACCCGCCCACACAAATGAGCACCTTCAGTCGCTAAATCTGCACACGCTGTGGAAAGTTGGGGGAGAGAGGGAGAGAGAGAGAGAGAGAGAGATGGAAAGTTGGAGACAGAGACCGAGAGAGAGAAAGAAAGTGAGTTGAACATTTGGATGGGGAGAGAGAAAAGGAGGGAGCATGAGAGGCTCTCTGATGATACCGCTCAGTGAGTGATGGGCGAGATGGGGATCTGAGTGTCTCTTTAACGTTGTAATTGCGGTTGTCTGGTAAAAGCTCTCTCTCTCTCTCTCTCTCACATTAAAGCCCTCGACTCCTTCCTTTCCGAGAGTTCCACTTGTTTATCCTCCCTCCATTTTCTCTCAGTCCTTGCATTACTCTGCATCCTGAAGAGCTAAAGAGGAAAAGGAGATGGCCAACATTTCAGCCACTTCCTCCCCACCTCCCTCTCGAGTTCCAGCTTTTAGAAACACAGGAACAACTGCAGAGATCTGGCATGAGAGCATTACCGTGTGGCTGCTGTTAATCAGTCGGACAAGCTTTTAAGGGAACGTATATGAAGCCACCAACCCTCACACTGTGAAACAAGACCACCCAGTTTTCTGTGGGCTGCCCAAGTCAAAAGAGACGGGACGAAACGAGTCGTTCCAATCCTGCTTCGTTTTGACATCAGGTGCAGAACCTGAATTACCCTGCCCTCTCATCTGAGTCTGTCCCATCACAACACGGGACACGCATTCACGTGAAAGTTTAAAGACGAGGTAAAACAGAACAAAACAGACACAGCCAGAGAAAAGAAATAAAAGCAGAGTACAAATCGATAAATCAAGAATGGAAAAGAAAGAGAACCAAGCAAAAGTGAGGCAAGTGGTTCCACAGTTTCAGCGCGAGGGCCTCAAACGCTTCATCACTACGTGTCACTAAGAAAGTACGTGGAACATATGAGTAAAGGTAGGGCTGGACGATACGATATCAATATAAACAACATAAAAGACACAGAGAAACTGCCGAGAACAAGACACAACATCGCTGTCAAATATAAACCTCTTTGGCTTTGTCAATATTCACAGTTTTAAACTAAATTTAATATGAAGTGAACTGAACTAAAGACAGCGCCCTGTAATTAATGGCAGTCAGTGACAGATGCTGTAAATAATGAATATAAAAAATATCGAAACTGTGTTTTAAAAAATCATATAATTACTATTGAAACCTTTTATATTGCGATATACATTGATACTGAAGTATTGTCCAGCTCTAAGTAATTAAAGAACTTTAAAATGAATCCTAAACTTCACGTGAAGCCAGAACAATAAACTACCAAACACCTATCTATTAAATCTATTAAATAACCTAGGAGCAGCCTTCTAAATTGTCTCTAAGCGTTTACAGTAGTTTCTTTAAGTACCCCATATCTGTGCTCCCTTGTGGATTCGCATAAAGGGCATAAACCTGTCTTCCAGTCTCAGTCCAAGCCTCTGAGCATCATCAAACCGTCTACCTCATTCAACACGGCTGCTCCGTCTCCATAACGACAACGAATGAATGAATGAATGCGGCGTGCCGAATGATGCTCTGCGGTGAGAGGAAGTGAAAGTGGATGTATAGAATAAACCCAAAAGACCACCCACTTCTGGCTGAGACACTCACCACAGCTCTAACTTCACTCTTCTTCCGTCCAGGAGGATAGTGGTGGTCTTGTAGTCGATTCCTGGGGAGGGGGAGAATAAATGGTTAATGGTGGTATGTTAGATGTTAAATATTCACACTGTGTTACTTTGATTTGAAATGTGGAAGGCTGAAGGTGCTGAGGAAGCACGTGAATGCTTTTCAAAGGCAGCAACGACGAGTGATGAACATTGTTTATCTTAGACTTTAAAACATAAAAGGATCTGCAGCAGCGTCGTAGATTTGGTGTGGAGTCTAATGGGTTGTATAAAAGACAAAGCTATTCTGAACACTGAAATTACTCATCTGAGCTGCAGAAATAAATCGGATTAAATAAACAGAGAAGATAAAAAGACAGAGCCTAGCTCCGGGCAGCTAGTGGAACAGATCAGATCAGAAACGCCAGGCCGTTTTCCAGCCGACTCCCTCCCGACTTCAACGTGATCTTAAGTGCCGCTCTGTCCCGGGAGCCTAACGGTCCTGATGCTCTAAAGCACTCAGGCTAATTTGATTAGCGTTAAAGGCTTCCCGTCACAAGATGGGGCTTTTAAGTTGAGAGAAATCAGCAGTTCTCTCAGGGAGGGTTTTCTGAGGGTGACGGGGCACATTCGGCAACAGAAGAGAGGACGTTCTGGCGCTGGGTTAATTTAATCTAGGCTTATAATTCACCAGAAAGAGATTATCCAGGTTCAGATGGAGAGTTAAAGGGGCTCTTGGTGCTTACAGATTCAAACGCCCAATCCTTTGAGAAGGTAATTGCAATTTGCATCCGTGTGATGTGTTTAAAGTGTTGTACGTCGCGAACAAGGCTGAGAAACAGCTGCTCGGGACCCTTTTAAACCTGCTTTGCATTTTAATGAAAACAGAGCTTGTTGGTGGATCGCTGTTTCAGAGGCACGCTAACATTCAGATTGCTCTTGTAATGATATCGATAAAAGAGGAACTTCTACAAAAGCCTGGTTTAAAAAAATGAATGCAATCTGCCACTGTTCCGTGTCATAGCTGTTCGTGTGAGTAGCACAATGACCAACTGAGAGAAAAGGACAAGTCACAGATGGTTTAAAAATGGAACAAGAAGAGCTTATTAAGGATGCTTCATAAAGCTTTGATGATTTAGCAACAGAACATCGCTGGAGGGAGGAAAACGAGAGGGGGGAACACACACACAGAGAGAGAGAGAGAGAGAGAGAGAGAGAGAGAGAGAGAGAGAGAGAGAGAGAGAGAGAGAGATTAAGGGGAGAGTAAAAGCTTGCAAAAGAAAAAAAGCAAAGAGAGACAGAGAAAGCAAATGAGAGAAAGACAGCAATAGGGTTTTAGAGAAAGAAAAATAATGAGTTGTACATACAGAAGAGAAAAAAATAGGAATAAAGAAAAAAAGAGTGGCAGGGGAGAAGAGAGAGAGAAGAAAGGACAGAGAAGAGAGAGAGGGGAGAGGAGAGAGAGAGAGAGAAAGTGAGAGAGAGAGAAGAGAGAAGAGAAGAGAGAGAGAGAGAGAGAAGAGAGAGGGAGAGGGGAGAGGAGAGAGAAAAGAGAGAGAGGGAGAGAGAGAGAGAGAGAAAGTGAGAGAGAGAGAGAGAGAGAAGAGAGAGAGAGAGAGAGAGAGAGAGAGAGAAAGAGAGAGGGGGGGGAGAGGGGAGAGGAGAGAGAAGAGAGAGGGAGAGAAGAGAGAGAGAGAGAAGAGAGAGGGAGAGAAGAGAGAGGGAGAGAAGAGAGAGAGAGAGAGAGAGAGAAAGAAAGAGAAGAGAGAGAGAGAGAGAAAGAGAAGAGAGAGAGAGAGAGAAAGAGAAGAGAGAGAGAGAGAGAAGAGAGAGGGAGAGAGAGAAAGAGAGAGAGAAAGTCTGGAGAATGCAGTAAGCCACAGGCTTTGCCTATCCTTCATTATTAAATGAACAAGAACCTCTAATGAGGAGGAAATTGTGTCTCTGTCACTCTGACTACATCTTAAAAGGAGGAGGAGGAGAAGGAGATGACAAGGAAGAAAAGAAGAAGAAAAAGCAGAACACCTCAGCCATCTTTTAAAATGCCTTAATACAGTCTTATAGTCTTGTTTGTATGCTAGTTTAAACCAGTGGAGTAAAACCAACATATAAACTGAAATGAAATTACTTTTTACACACACACACACACACACCATTTATTCGACATGCGACAGTGATGCATGGACAGTGTAACATAGCATTAGGGTGTCTACACACTAGAAAACACAGATACACACACGCATGCAGATCCTGTCCATCTAGAAGACGTGTACATCCCTGGAGCAGGGGCAGAGTTCGCAAAATTCAAAATCCACTGGGGAGCAACATATTTGGACCATCTGAAAGAAAACTAACACTAACCTGAGAAAGCAGCCTACAAAAACATCCTGTGCCAGGCTGCCACACTAAAACTTCATATCCTTCCAATCTGGCATCGCACAGAACTGGGAAATAATTCAGCGCGCTAATTAGCCTGTCCTCCATCTTGGATATTCACCGTCCTCGTTTCTATTGGCTGTTCTTCACAGCTCCACGGCGCGTCTTGTTCTACATACAGGCCCGTTTCTAGTACGACAGAGCTGATACAGTGTCCTATGTTGTGGGAATGTGTTTCTGATTCTGTGCAGAGGTCTTCAAATCCAGAACTTGGATCCTGGTTCCAGGTTTGGATTTTAAAATAGCCGGCTAGTATGGTGCTACTGCTGCAACTGCGAATACACCTAACCAATCAGGCGTAGGAGCATTTTAAAATCCCGGCCTGGGACCTAGTTCAAACGTCCTGATTTGTGTTGGGCACCAATAAACAGGGTGTGCGTAGCTGAGAGTGACTTTGCTAAAACAGTGCAAGCTTAGAGGTTCATGAGGAAGTATGTAGTCAAGCCTCTGTCTCAGAGGAGGCTGACAATCTGGTTTAACCGACATTCGCTTAGCCCTGCAGCAGCTGGAGCGAGTGGAGCAGGAGAAACACCGCAAACTCAACAAACATCGCACTTGTGCTGAGAAACGCTCCTCCTGCCGTTCACCTTTGCACTGAAAAGGACATCGTCCACAGGTATCAGCCGCTAAACAAAGCTGCTCTACGGCTGGGCCACGGTGTGACCAGGACCTGATGCTCTTTCGTCCAGTGAGGACACCTGTTTGTTTAGTTCGTTGGAGGTTTAGTTCGTTAAGAGACTATATTAGACTAGATTAAATATTAAATATGCATCTGTGTAACCACCTCACTCTTATGGTGTTGCTCTAACAACATGTTTAAGAAGCCATGAAAAATATTTACAGATGAATTTCTGGTATATGATGTACAATGCAATATAATACCGCCTTAAAACTGTGTATGGAATAGGTCTCCGCCCGCACGGTATAAGGTATTGCAGTGGGTGTGTGGGGTGTACTGTCAGGCTGCGTGAGCCTCATATCAGTGAGCACAAAGTGAATGAAGGTTTTTCATCGCTGTGCAGTTCACACTGACACATGTGTTAATGATTAAAACAAAAATCATCTGGTGCTAGAGGAACAAAATGTTCAGAAATAAAACAGGCTCCACGTTTTTTAGAAGCAAAGCTGGCCAGCTAACAGGCACCGCTAGTGGTTCAGCACACAACAGCAGAAGGTTTTCCAGTGAACTAAGTTCAAATCACTCAAAGGTGAATGAAGGGTCTTTGTCTGTTTACAACTTCCTTCCGCTCTCATTTAACCCAGACTCAGCTCTAAACTAACAACTGCAGTGGTCTACTGGGCTTGTGTATTTCCCAACCCGTGACATCAGCAGTTAGTGACCTCCAATAGAGCCCCCTCCCTGTGGCTCTCTTAAATGTACATGAATTAACTCTTTGGCCATGTACTTCACTTAGCCAGACACCGAACAGTAATTTGACACAGTGTTTGTGTCTTCGTTTTGAAAAACCGGCCCACAAACTTAAATAACGCGGTATATGCCATTGGGGTTATACGCACACAACCCTACTCTGGAATCATGGGTAAAGTGGTAATACATGTTATATTCCTTTATGCATCAGTTCAGGTGAAGGCCAGAACTGAGATACAACACCTGAGACGTCTGACGCTAATTTCCCTTCGTTATTAAAATTGAAACCTTCTGTTCTGATGGTGCAGGTAAATACAATCAATAGACAGAAGAAGTCTTTACGCGAACCACAGTTAGCATTAACGTGTGCTGCTTTATTCTCAGTGGCGATCAGAATCCGGTCCAGCCAACCAAAATGTAGCTGCACAATTTACCCCTGCGTTCCACTCTCTTTAAATATTTACAGATGTGCTCTTTCAGTCAGTCACAGACGCAGATCAATGAGTGAAAAAGCCTTGGAGTAAACACAGCCAGAGATTCCACGCTTTGGCCCAGTTTTAAATAAAGGCCCTGGGATTCAGATCGCTCCAACATCACTACAGGACTCACTTCAACGTTTCCAAACAAAACAAGACTGGGGGCGTGGAAGAAGGGGCTTTCTACATTTCGAAACAGACAGAGAGTCGAAACAGACTCTCTCCGTGGACAGAGTTTGCTGCTGTTCGTGTTCTGATTCAGATTACGTTTGTCAGAATATTGATAGACACCTCTAGGCTTTTTTTTTTAGACATTTGTGAATCTCTCAACAAGTTTTAGGCAAGTAGTGACATCACCACACCTCTGACAGTCGTGCTGCTGTTCAACATCTGTATACTCACTCCATAAAAAAAATCCCCTTTTTAAAGTTTTAAAGCTTAAAATGAGCATTAGGAGCGAGTTATCTCCTTCAAAACCTCCACAAAAACTGAATCCATCAGTGCTGGGGCAGGTTTGTTTACACTGGACACACTCAGACGCATCAGGGAACCTGAGTCAACAACAGAATATCTACAGCTACTCAGGCAAAGTCTAAACAACGGGTCACAGTAGGTCATGCGTTTCAGTCGTTTCACCACCGTTCTCCACAGTCAGCAGGTGTTAATTTGGCTTTACACTAAGAATCTACCATGAAAACTGTTGCAGGCTGCATTCAACTTGATTCACAGTGAGATAAAAACGAGTAGTGCATGCAACAGTTTATTAATCTATATCTAAAGGTCACCAATGTACTGCCTGTGTGGATTTGTTATGGTGTGACATCAATGTCACTAGTAGAAGGCACAAAAAAAAAACAGCAAGTGGAAGGTTTTAACATTTCACACGTGTAAATATCCCTCGTGATTTCTCAATCATTGGCCAAGAGTCTACCCCTTCCTCCAGATGCTCAAATAATCGATTCCTTCAGGAGTTGTCTCCTGTTCACCAGCTACGTTTACTTTCTGTTCCGCCCCTCTCACTGTACACAGACGCTGTGGGACAGCCTCCGAACCATTTTCCCGAAAATAGCTTTGGGCACTGAGTCATCTCCATTTTTCCATTTTCCCTCCATTTCAAAACGAAACTCCAATGGCCAAAGTGTATCTTTACAGAGAAGGCTTCTCTTAGGAAGCGGGCAGCCACAAAACCAGGAGACATCAACCAATAGCATTCACTGAGAGAAACGGACCTGACCCTTCCCCAAACTGTCAAAACCCAAGCGCAGAATCAGGCCGTGGGGGTAAGGCTGGCGCGTGAGGAAGACTTTAAAATCAAGAGGGAAAAAGCCATTCGAGAACGAAAAAAAAGATTATGATCTGCCCGCATGAATCTCCTGTGACGGCGCTGACAAGGAGCACATCTGCATTTACACAAAATTTTAAAACTTATAGGTTTGTATTTTCCACACCCTCTACTTTTGACGTTAATGTGACACCATATTTTATCCTTATTGCACAGGAGTGCAACAAAATTCTGACTCTGCATGTAACACATCCAGGACTGTGAACACACACACACACACCCCAACACACCAACAAGCAGCCACCTCAGCAACAAGGGAGCAGCCGGGGGCTCTACGCACTGCTCAAGGTCACTTCAGCCATGAATGTTGAAGGAGGAGACAGCACTGTTCCTAGCAAAAGGAAACTTTGAATAAGAAAATTTAATGTCGCAATGCAACTATGGCACTATTTAAGGTGGAACGGAAATGTTATATAAGAAAGCTAGATGCCACAAAATGACCCATGCACTATTTAAGGTGGAATAGAAAGTCTGATTGAGAAGCTTTGATGCCAGATTACAGCCACTGCACTATTTAAGGTGGAACTCTAAATAAACACCAAAATGTAACTGCTGTACTATATAAGTTGGAATGGACATTTCTAATAATGTATAACATTAGGTTATGGTTTCTCTAGAGCATCAGAGCATGTGTTCTGTCTTTTGCTGTTTTTCTGCTACATAAATATTATTGTTAATATTATTATCAGACTGTAAAAGTCTGAGATTGCATCAAAAGCCACAACCAGAGACAGGACTGTAATACAACTTGACCACACTGTAGTTCTGTTAAAGAGGTCAGCACCCACTCTGAGAACTGACTCATCCTGACCATGTGTGTTTACGTTAGTGTCAAGTCTGCGTTATTTCTCCATGACTGCTCTACTGGCCTCCAACAGGCTTTTCTTTGAGGCTGACCACCTCCCAAACTGCAGAGTCACTGACTCAAGAGGCTTGATGGCTCCCAGTTAAAGGGACACTCCAACGTTCCTATGATTTTCTTCAGAAAGAGGGATATATTTCGTGAAATGTGTGCTTTTTTTCAAATTATGACACAGGACTGGTTATTTTTACATCTGAAAAAGAACAGATTGTATGTTATCTCTGCAGCCAAAGACTGCTTAGAGCTAATCTCTGCACTTTGTGGAGAATTCCCCTCCTGCTGTACACGAGTGAGTTATATAATTCAAGACAGTTATATATAATGGCGATACACTCATCTAACACAGTACATGATGTATATTCCTCTCTGTGTTCAAAGTTACAGATGTAAATGTGGCTTAGCTATAACTCTACATTTTCATATGCATTTATTCAGCACATGCACATCTATAAATATGCAATTAGCCCTCGCCTCAAACTCCGCCCACCTTTTGCTGAATACCTGCAGCTGGAAAGTCCCATCCCCGGATTAACGTGATTCCGATGTGTGATGTATGAAACCCTGTCTTTCTGAATCAGTGTTTCTGAGACTATACGGAACTCTGCAGTTTCAATGTTTAAATGCTCAGCCACGGGGCTGGACCGCTTACACACCACCACGCAGTCTTGAAGTGAGCCTACAGTGTTTGTGATACAGCTTTTGGTCACAAGGGCAATGATATTTTAGTGTGAAACGGTAACATACCGCTGCTGTAGGCATACGGCGACTCCGCAGATCCATCCTGAAGACTGTCCAGAATCTCTCCTTTCCCAACATCGCTGTCTCCGACGAGGAGAAACTTCAGCAGATAATCGTAACTCTTTACAGGGCTGCCCTGGGTGCCCATGTTTACATCACATCAGAGCTGAAAGTCCCGAATATCTGCTGCGAAACGAACCGAATATTCGTCTCGAACCTACGCGATTAATAAATGTTCGATTATTTGCTCCGAAGCTGGACGCTGCTGACGTGAAGCAGCTGCTGAAGAAGGTGAATGTTATCCAGCTCTGTGTGCGTCTACTGAACTAGCATTTGCCCGAAAAAGAAAACAGTTTCATAAAACTAAATAAACATTAAAGAATTAGAAGAGTTTCTGCAAACAATGTATGATCCTGCTATAGTCAAGCTGTGTTCAATACCGTCCAAGGAACTAGGTTCAATTCATTATACACACCACAAACTACTCAAAATAGAACTTTTGTTTATACGTATTGCTAAAAAACCCAACTCAACGCTTTATTTCTGTTAAATCCATCTCATTTGTGTTCGTCACCTAACGTTAGCATTTGCATTAAGAAAACGTTATTACCTCAAAACCCAAAGCAAGCGTTTAGTATTTCATCTTCTTTTTAGTAATTAATTAACTGTGTGGACGGGATATTTCCTGTTTAAACAAAAATAAGTTGTGAGTGTAGTTTAAAAGCAGACTACAAAAGAAAGGCTAATGCTAAAGCTAAGCTAAAGCTAACTAGCTGTCAACTGCCACAGCGAACAAACCGCCGTCTACAGTTTCGCACACAAAGGCTTTCTGCTTAATTTCTCACTCCTGGCAAAAACTGCACACTTTTAATTCTCGAACCGGGGTAAATATCCACTTCTGTGGGGCGTTAAAAACGAGCCGAGCCGATAAATGGGCCTCCGTCCCGTGGACAAAGCTGGAGATCCTCCGGAATCATCTCCGCATTGCTCCGCGCTTCTGTGCGAGAGAGAGAATGAAGAACCCTCCGGTGAAGATTAGCCCTTCCCTGCTCCTTTGTCCGCGGGTACAGATCAGTTAGAGTCCGGGAGAGTCCA
>NC_089812.1:2090321-2140075 GCF_029633855.1 Hoplias malabaricus | reverse complement strand
CTCAGAAGTGTCCATAGGTGTGAGTGTGTGTTGCCCGGCAAAGGACTAGCGCCCCCTCCTACACTGTTGATATAGCTACTAGGCTAATTAAATATACAGGGTATGGCACTGATCCTAATGCAGGTTAGACATCATGATGTTCCAGACCTTGGCTTGAGTACATTTTCTTTAACTGGTCCTTAATGAATGTTAATTAAATACCCCTGCTCTAGAGACTATAGTCTGCCCAATGTCCACAATGGGTCTGCCCTTATGAAGCTGCCTGTTTTCTTTATTAGGGTTGTCCAAAAAACTTTAGCACAGTTGTTTTTTTTTTTTTTCCCTATAATTATTTTCATATTTTCCCCGCAGCCAGATATGGAGGAATGAGGCGGCAGCCCTATATGAAGGAAACACAGTATTTCTGAGAAGTGCAGGAGAAATGAAAGCGTCAACAGCCTCCAACATGTCACTGATTGCAGATGATAAGGAGCTTTTCAGTTTCACAATGAAATCATTGTGAGGCGGCGTTTTCAAAGACAAAGGCAAGATGCAGTATGTATCTGCCCACAAATATCTCCCTGACATGACCACATCTGCTGTCCATCACATGGTGCGAAACTGCCTTGAGGAACTGACCGATAGAAACAGTCCTAAAGTGAGTTCTCAGTCAAATATCATTTGCAGTCTCTTTGCAATCACCTTCCCTCTCCTGCAGAGTTCGGTTCCGGACCTGCACTTTTTTCGCAGGATTATTTAAACAGGATTAGACGAGATCAGCCCGGGTTTAGGCTTGAGTTTTGCTTTGGGGAACTTTAAAGCCCCCTGCTGTTAAGAAATGAAACTTACAACTGGCTTTTGTTTGCACCGGCGTTGAGTTGCACTTTGTATGAAATGAATACTGCTGTATTTACAGAAACTGAGCAGTGGCTGCTGCTAAACACAAAGTGTCTGCTGCTTCACTCCAACCGAACTTGTGCAACACAGCTTTAAATCACATCCACCACAGGCTTAGAGTTCATTATTCTGTGTCTGGAGGAAGGTAACGTGTAGAAAAGCAATACAATATTACAATAAAGAATGAGCAGATGCACTGTGTTTAATAAACCTGAGCTGGTTGCTGCAGTGGCACTGAGTGAACTGGCAGTAGAGGATCAGACACAGCATCGCCGCCTGGAGTTTTTCAACACCAGTTGCTGCACAGTTTGCGGTGGTGGTACTTAATCAGAGGACATAGTACGATGCACACAGGGTGCAGTGGGCATTTTTATACCTCCAGCAGCACTGCTGTGTCTGATCCACTCACACCACCACATCAGTGTCACTGCAGAGCTGATGATTAACAGACAGGGTGAAATGGGGAATAAAGAAGTATGCAGAGCAACAGATAGACTGCCCTCTTTAATGCAGAACTACAGTTGATGTTTGTGTGTGTTCTCTGCAGGGTTATTGTGAAGAGAATCTCCTCTGTTCTGGAGAACAGAGTGTGATGTGGAAGTAAAAGCAGGGGCTGCAGCTCTATTCTAAACTCTCTGATTTCAGAGAAGAGTCAGAGCTAAAGCGAAAGTGAAGTTTCCTGGAAGAGGGAGGGGACAAGAGCTTTAAATGCGAGCCTCGGTTTTCGCGTCTCTCACTTTACAGAGAGACACTCACTCTTCACACAGCGCTACGAGGCGCCTTTCTGGAGCAAGCTTCATGTCTCAGATTTCTCTCCATTCACACAACACCTCCTCTAAACGGTAAGAAGGAACTCTCCATTCCACCTTAAAAAGTGCGGGATTTAATCACTCACACGTCGCGTTCTTATTCAGCGCCAACTCTTTCACGGATTAAAACAAAATATATAAATATTTAAAAAAAAAAACAAAGCAGGATTTAATCACTCCACATTTCGCCATTCCACCTTAAAATGAAGGCTTTACGCTGATTTCTTAGAATGATTTCGGTTGGGATTATGTTCCGTGCCTGTAGGAATTCTACATTCCACCTTAAGTGAATAAGGATTCGCGTTCCTTTCACGCTCGAATTTCCCATTCCACCTTAAAATTGTGCAGGGCTTTAATAACACAGAATTAACCTCATTTTAATTCACCGTTATCTTCTTTTTCAAATGTTCCGTTCCACACTGAACGTGCAGAGTCTGCTTTTAAGGTGGAAAGTAGCGGGCTGCTTCGCTGTTGTGATTAAAGGAGAAGTCCACCCACTTTGTAGAATTCGTGAATAAATCAGTCGTGAGCTTTTGAGTCGCTTGGGACGTTTTGGTTTAAAACTCAGCTTTTATAGAGAAACTTTGAAGCTTCTTTATTCACCTTACACTGGGCTTTTAAGGTAACCAGACCTCCTGATATGTCGATATTATATTTAAGGAGCAGGTTTTCACGCGTGTAGCCGATAATGGTAACGTAGGGGTAGATATAAAGATGGATATGAGGTTTGGGAGGCCATTTCATGTAAACAGTGTGTACGCATCTGGTTCGTGTCGTGTAAACTACAGCTGAGGGGGGGGTTCGCGCTTGTCACAGAGGCTCTGCGAGTTAGGGGTTAACGGCAGTTGGTCTCGAGCCTCTCACTGACCGTTATTTGTTCGTAGTGTTGAAGTGTGCTGTGTTTAATTAGAGAGAGCGTAAAGGAGACGGTTAATCTGAGTCAGGGTTAAGTTTAGTCTGGTAAAAGTGTGATTAAAGTGGAGGACTTGATTTAGTTTAAGGTTAAAAGGTTAAAATGACAAACGCTTGACACTCACACAAAACCTAAACCTGTCATTTCTAAGAAAGGGACACCATTTTGGGGAAGGGCTTGGGTTGGGGGTCAGTTGAATGCGAAACGACTTGGTTAAAGGGGAATACCCGTACATTTTTTAATGTCTGCATAATTAAAGGGATACGTCGAGTCAATTAGAGCGGTCATGGACCTCTAAAAGATATTATATCATAAAAGTGATGCTTGGGATGTTGTTTTAAGGTGGACTGCACTGGTTGGTGTTAATGTTAGATATCAGGGCCGTCAAAAGCCTAGACGCAGTGAAGTTCATATGAAACCACTAAATTACAGTGAAGTATAGAAAGGTTGAGGAGTGAGGAATGTGCAACGCTGTCAATAAGCATTGACTTATGAACTGTCTTTCCCTCTTCCGGCAGATCGTGCTCTCCTGATGTGGATGACCGGGTGGAGGTGAACTATGGAGGAGCGCTGCTGTTGCTACGAGTAGGATGGTAGCGCACAGTGCCGTGGAGGAAACCTCAGGAACAGCAGAGCGCAGAGCCCAGAGGCAGAGGGGAGTTCTGGCAGAGGCACAGAATTCACCTCCGACGCACTTCAGGAGCTTCCGGAGCGAGAAGGAATACCGGATCATTGTCCAGACCAGCTGCATGCTGGAGCAGAGTGGATTCTACTGGGGTGCCATGACGGTGGAGGAGGCGCACGAGCGGCTCAAGAAGGAGCCGGAGGGTACGTTCCTGATCCGGGACAGCCGGCAGAAGGACGTCTTTTTCACGCTCAGCTACTGCGCGTCCTCCGGACCGGTCAGCATCCGCATCCTCTTCCGGAATTCCCGCTTCAGCCTGTACGGGAGCAAGGACAGCTTCGAGTCCCTGTTCAAGCTGCTGGTACACTACAAGACCTCTCCCAAGAAGAGCTTAGTGCGTCCCTACCGCAAGGACGCTGTTCCCTCCCTGCAGCACCTATGTCGACAGAGCTTCATGACGTCGTGTATGGACTCCTCAGAACTGGAAGCCATCGAGAACCCCTTCGTCAAAGACTTTCTCCAGGCTTTTCCTTATCCGCTCTGAGTCCTTCACGCTCGGCATTAAAGCACCTTGCTCAGGGATACTGGTTTGAACACACTGTGATGGGGATTAAGGACGTAACCTCGCAAACTCCTCCTATTCGTCTTCCTCCAGCGATGCAGGCACTTTGTAGCACACTTGTCCAGCTCTCAGACTTGAACACTCCAGCCTTGGAAGTTTACATCAATGTTGAATGTTTACACTATATGCAGGGAGCGCCGCTCTCTGTGACTCATTCTTTTGCTGTGCAAAACCTATTTTTATACCATTATTTTTATACTGGTAATAAATGTATTTGTTAAAATATGAAATTGAATCCTGCTTTTTTTCCACTTTGCCGTAAGAGTGAGATAATGCTCGTTAAAGCTATGAAAGGTGACCCAAGGTCTTTGTTGGGTTTTAATTTTTGGGGATTTATAAAGGACCGAGGATGCCACAGAAGAACCACAGCTGGGAGATGCGTGTACGTTCAAACAATCGTCCAAAATGCGAATAGCAGTCTATCCCAGCTTTCTAGAAACACCACAACACATGGAGAATCCCACTCACTCGCCTCATCTCCAAGGAACCCTTCAGTGAAAGGTTCTTCAGCCGACCCCGAGTGGTTCTTCTGTGGCATCCCTCTTCCCACACTTAAACAAACCCAGACCAATGCACTGAGCTAAAAGATTTCTTCTCAGTGTCATCTTAAGAGTGAGGCCTTTACTGCAGTAGTTCTACTAGTGTACACTTCCAGTCCGGCGTGTTCTAAATTACTCACACTCACAAACCACTGATTCTGAGGAACTGTGTTTATATTCGCTACATCACTGTCACAAACCTTAACTTCCCTCTTAAAATACCTTGGAGTTAAGGGGATATTCTGAGCACGTCATTTTCACGACGCGCTTCCTACAGCGTGTATTTTGTAATTAAATGCTTCACTGGAAATGCTTTGGTACTGAAATAGAAGCAGCTAATCTACAGCATCACTCTTCGAACAGCGCCGTTTATTATTATTATTATTATTATTATTAGGAGTGCAGGGTGAATTCGAAACAAACCTGGGCTTCTAGAGAAACGAGCGCATATTCTGCGTGACACATGACTTCATTTATCGTGAGGTATTGACTGAACCCGGTGTGGTTCTTCTCTGGCATCAGCCAAGGATGTACTCTCCCTACGTCAGTGTGAGAAGACATCCCAGACCTCCTCAGCGCTGTGTGTTTACAGATTACTCAGACGCAGCCTTCTTTATCGTAAAGAGTGGAGGGTGTATTCTGACTACGTCGTTCTTCCAAACCTAGACTTCCACTTAAAGCAGAGCGCTTTCTGAATGACTCTCGATGATTCATTTGTTGAAAACGCTGTTCACTGAAGCAGACGCGCTTCATCGAAGACGTCGGCCCTCTGTTCGGGGCCTGGTTTCTCACATGCTACTGTTACAGTGACAGCCCAGCTCCACGAAGGAGGTGTATTCCCTTAAAATCATGGTTAAAACCACAGAATCGCTGAGCATTTGCCTCATTTTTCCTTGTTGAACTCTAATGATAGCAGTGCGTCTATAGCATAGTGTGTTATAGTACAGCGTGTGCTGTAAGCCTCTGTTAAAACCTCAGACTGTGGTTCTTTGCTGAAGCAGATGTGGTTTTTCTACAGAATCGTCCTCTTTTCTTTTTTTTTGCCACCTTTATTTTTACTACGTCATTAGGACTGACCCAGGGTGTCTGGTTGTAGCCGGCGCATCCTGAGATGACAGACACATCTCTGCTCTGTGATTAATCTGTGTAGCTGCAGGGGCAGGGCTCTGGTGACTGTAACTCTTCACAGCTCAGGCTCCAGTTTACAAGAAACAGGGGGAGGAGTGGGGAAAGGGGCAGAGCTTCAGAAAGTACAACAAAGTCCTCGGCCAATGAGACGCCCAGGCAGAGGCTCAGGGGGATTAGTCAGAAAGAGAGTAAGAAGTGGAGATAAGAACTGAGCTTCACGTAAAAACCACATCTGTGATCACCAGTCCTCTCCCGGAAGGAGGAAGTCAGACAGGAACGCAGTGTACCTGTGGTTTTTGGAACAGGTCCAGGGTCAGGCTACTTCTGCAGGTGTTTCGGTTGCTATAGTAACTTAAAGACGTCTTCCTGGAACGACTCTGAAATAAAAGTTGGAAAGAAAATGCTCTTAAAACTAACATTTAAGGAGAGTTACACTGTTTTTATGATGGAAAGCTTTTGAAATATAGAATCATGACATTTCTTGAATTTAAGGTTTTGAAATCCACCTTAAATGGATTTTTAAGGACATTTTTTGCAATTTAATGTGGAGTTATTTAAGGTTACCCTTGGCAATTTAGCTTTTAAATTTAAGGTGGATTTATTTATGTTTGACTCTGTTAAACAATCCTGGGAGCTCATCTTTTAAATTTAAGGTGGATTTATTTATCTTCGGCCTCTCTTTCCTGGCAACTCATACATTTAAGGTAGATTTACCTTAAATGTTCAACCTCTTTAAATCAATTCTGGCAATTCATCTTTTAAATTTAAGGTGGATTTATTTATGTTTGGCCTCTCTTTTAAACAGTATAGGCAACTCATAAATTTAAGGTGGATTTATTTATGTTCGGCCTCTTTCCTGGCAACTCATACATTTAAGGTGGATTTACTAAAGTTAAACTTCTTTAAATCAATTCTGGCAACTCATCTTTTAAATTTAATTTGGATTTATTTATGTTTGACTCAAACAACCCTGGGAGCTCATCTTTAAAATTAAAGGTGGATTTACTAAAGTTCAAGCTCTTTAAATCAATTTAAGGTGGATTTATTAATGTTCGGCCTCTCTTTTAAACAGTCCTGGCAATTCATACATTTAAGGTGGATTTATTAAAGTTCAACCTCTTTTAATCAATTCTGGCAACTCAGATTTTAAATTTAAGGTGGATTTATTAATGTTTGACTCTGTTAAACAATCCTGGGAGCTCATCTTTAAAATTTAAGGTGGATTTATTAATGTTTGGCCTCTCTTTCCTAGCAACTCATATTTAATGTGGAGTTACTAAAGTTCAACCTCATTAAATCAATTCTGGCAGCTCAGATTGTAAATTTAAGGTGGATTTATGTGGTTCAGCCTCTCCTAAATCCTAGCAACTCAGCTTTTAAACTTACGGTGGATTTGTTTTCATAGAAGAGGCCGACTCCTTTCTGAACAATGGGCCTCTGAGAACTCCTCACCTTTGCGAAAGTCTTTGATTTTTCTGGTGACTCACGGTGAGTGAAGAATTCTTGAAAGCATTCTGATTTCTTTCTTTCTTTTCTTCTGAATCACCGCGCTGTCTCGAAATCTTCAGCTCTGCCTGAGAAAAGCCTTGGGGTTCAGCCCTGAAACCACCAGCCCAGACGGAAATCAGGAAAAGAAAAAAACACCAAAGCTCTATCTCTGGTCTGTGTGTGGAGATCTGGACGCTATCGTCCCTGAAATCAGCCGAGTGATTTCTACTGAAGCCTGATTTATGACACCATTACAGAAATCTGATGTTCTTTCTGTTGCTTTCCGATTCTCACTTTTCCTCATCAGTGGGATCAGTGGGAGGTCTCCAAGCAGATACACAGATGGTCTCACGACTGACTCGTAACTCAAACGTCCCCGACGGCTCTGGGATCAGCCCATGGTCATGTTTTCTTTCCTCATTGAGGGCTTTCTCTTCTCTCCACTGCCACGTGGACTGGCCACATTTGGAGTGAGAGTGCGGCTGGATGTTCTCCTCTCTCACGTTGTGAATGTTGCTCATTTGACAGTCGTGGGCATAACACAAGGGTCCTCTGAAGGTGAATCACTGGCACTAAATCGAACGCTCTGAGGCGAAGGCCTATACCCAGGGCCCAAACAAAACAGAGGGACTGAGGTTGACACGGTAACGATTAAAAAAAAACGTGAACAAGTGTCACATTCGGGACAGGTTTGATCGGCAGAACACAGAGGGACCCTCCTACACATGAACCCCCAAAAGAACCCAGGTATTCTGAAAGTGTATGTGATAAAAGTAGCATGGGAATGTAATAAAGAGAGTCTAAGGTGGACAGGGCCTGCAGTGATGATGGTGTTCAAAGGGTGACCTCTGACCAAACAGAACTTATTTCACAGAAACAAACTCACTTTCCCACAGAGAACATTGCAGCCTTTTTACGCCGCTTGTTTTAGCCGCTGTATCTTTCTCTCTCTTTGTGTGTGTGTGCGCGCGTTACTTGCTGCTCTGTGGTAAAGAACACACACATAAAAAAAAAAAAAAAAAGATGTCACTTCCAGGAAAGTAGGCAGTGGTGTTTCCCTGAAGAGAAGCTAATCTACAGCATCTACACGCACACACACACACGCACACACACACACACACACACACATACACACACACACACACACACACACGAGAGGATTAAGCATTAGTATGCATGTGTGGAGCAGGACTCTGAGGGCCAATGATTGGCACAGGCAAGCCAACACACACACACACACACACACACGACCTGACAGAACCTTACACTACTTCAGAGAGATTCCACAAACGGTTTAATTTGCATAATTCATAACGCATAATAATTCTTATTTCTCAGAATTTAACCCAAATAATTAAAATCATTATATTGTTATTTAATATTTGACAGAGTTATTACTAGAGGACACACTACAGTGTAGTGTCACCCCACAGGCCTCGTTCTTACACACGTTTATTCCGAAAAGTAATGGTTTTTATTATTGTTATTACTCTTTTAAATAGTAATTAAACCTGAGAGTTATTACTGAGGCTTCTTCCACACATTAATCCAGGCTTATTTTATCGTGGCTCACATCATTAAATAGAACTGAACCACTACTGAAGCCTCTAGGTGAGGGAGGTGGGATCATGCTTCATTACTGATGCTCTACACTGGGAAATGAGCTCAGTGTGAGTCTAAAATAGCATTCGTGATTTCAATGGAAGAGAGTTGACTCAGGGTTTAACTGAGTGTTTGAGTGTGTTAAAGACCCCCGAAGATTCAGATCACAGCTCTCTCTCACACACACACACACACACACACACACACACACACACACACAGTTACAGGAAGGTGATGCTGCCCCTTGACACCTGATGGTTGCCACGGAAACATGACGATCATTTCACATCAGGGTTGTAGGTCTGTGCTGTAAGCTGGTGGGTGGAAATTTCACCTACTGACCTCACACACACACACACACACTCACACAGAGAGAGAGAGAGAGAGAGAGAGAGAGAGTGAAGTGATGACATTAGAGCTCATACATAACTCAAGCAACACATTCATAAAATAACTAATAAAAACTAAATAAAATAAACTTGAAAAAGATGTATAACCAAAAGCGCAGTTCCTAATAAACATCTGTTGCGCAGCTAAAGCATTCCCCACATGGTTGTTCTGGTAAACCACCTGGTTGCTTGTAGTTGCTTGTAGGGCCAAACACAGAGGAGCTGTAGCATTAAAGACACCCACTTCAACACTTAGTTTCGACACCTCACTGTCCATTTAACCCAGCACCACTGGCCCCACAGGTGACTCTAGCTCCACAATTTCACACTGTAGTCCAGTCGGTCAGGTCAGGACCCGCGAAGGAGTGGTGGACCATTCTCAGCACCGCAGGGACACTGACATGGCGTGAGTGGATCAGACACAGCAGGTGCTGCTGGAGTTGTAAAGCCCTCAGTGTCACTGCTGGACTGAGAAAAGTCCACCAACCAATAACATGTATTCAAGAGCACCGTGTGGGCGGGAAAACACAAACTGCAGCCACAAAGGAGCTACTGTTTCTGACTTTAAATGTTTCCTGGTTCCTTCCTGCTCAAGGTAACGGACACACATTCAGACCGAGCGGGGCTTGGATTAAACAACTCGGCATTAACCTTTAGAATTTCACTTCCTCTACTCACAAAAATGGCAGTAAATTCCTATAAACAATTGTGTTTCCTCGTGAATGACAGGAAAATATGCTCCTATTGTGTTCTGGATGATTTTATACATAAAAACACGACAGGGAAGAACTTACATACACTCTGTATTTACACACACTGATCAGCCACAAGATTAAAACTACTGCCAGGTGAAGTAACACTGATGAGCGGGTTACAGCGCCCCTTGTGGTGTGGGGTGGTGGTAGACAGGTGTGGTATAATAGGTGGTGGGAGAACAGTCATTTCTTGGGCAGAGCGTCTCCAAAACTCAGGACTTGTGGATAGTTCTCGGTGTGCAGTGGTCAGTATCAAGCAAAAGTGCTCACTGGTGAATATGAGCATTAGACCTGGGCTGGTTATGAGAGCATGCCTCATGCAAATGAAATCAGCTACTACAGATTCTCTAAAGATTTAATCAACACAAGACGCTTGGTTTGGGCGACACGGTGGTGCAGCAGGTAGGTGTCGCAGTCACACAGCTCCAGGGGCCTGGAGGTTGTGGGTTCGATTCCCGCTCCGGGTGACTGTCTGTGAGGAGTGTGGTGTGTTCTCCCTGTGTCTGTGTGGGTTTCCTCCGGGTGACTGTCTGTGAGGAGTGTGGTGTGTTCTCTCTGTGTCTGCATGGGTTTCCTCCGGGTGACTGTCTGTGAGGAGTGTGGTGTGTTCTCCCTGTGTCTGCGTGGGTTTCCTCCGGGTGACTGTCTGTGAGGAGTGTGGTGTGTTCTCCCTGTGTCTACGTGGGTTTCCTCCGGGTGACTGTCTGTGAGGAGTGTGGTGTGTTCTCTCTGTGTCTGCATGGGTTTCCTCCGGGTGACTGTCTGTGAGGAGTGTGGTGTGTTCTCCCTGTGTCTGCGTGGGTTTCCTCCGGGTGACTGTCTGTGAGGAGTGTGGTGTGTTCTCCCTGTGTCTACGTGGGTTTCCTCCGGGTGACTGTCTGTGAGGAGTGTGGTGTGTTCTCCCTGTGTCTGCGTGGGTTTCCTCCAGGTGACTGTCTGTGAGGAGTGTGGTGTGTTCTCCCTGTGTCTGTGTGGGTTTCCTCCAGGTGACTGTGTGGAGTGTGGTGTGTTCTCTCTGTGTCTGCGTGGGTTTCCTCCGGGTGACTGTCTGTGAGGAGTGTGGTGTGTTCTCTCTGTGTCTGCGTGGGTTTCCTCCGGGTGACTGTCTGTGAGGAGTGTGGTGTGTTCTCCCTGTGTCTGCGTGGGTTTCCTCTGGGTGACTGTCTGTGAGGAGTGCTCTGGTTTCCTCCCACAGTCCAAAAACACATGTTGGTAGGTGGATTGGTGACTCAAAAAGTGTCCGTAGGTGTGAGTGTGTGAGTGAATGTGTGTGTGTTGCCCTGTGAAGGACTGGCGCCCCCTCCAGGGTGTGTTCCCGCCTTGCGCCCCGTGATTCCAGGTAGGCTCTGGACCCACCGCGACCCTGAACTGGATAAGGGTTACAGACAATGAATGAATAAAGACACTTGTTTATGTAGAATAATTTATTGCATGTCTTTAATATCCGTTGGTAAAGCAACTGTAACAGATTAAAAGCTGATTAAAAGCGATTTACACAGCGTTCACAAACAAATCGTCTCAGGTTTTCTTTGTTTTTTTCCACAGGGATGAAATTTACATTTGAGTGAAAATACTGCAGTCATTTAACACATTTATACTGTATTGCTTTTTAAGATCACGATTACAAAAGAGTCCACCAGCTGCTCGCCACAAATAAAGAAATACTCCAGCACAGCGCTCCTGGGGCGGACGCCGTTAAATTCCCAATCCCACTTTATGTTCTTTCTATCAAAGATTACGCAAAATACAGCAGCGCACTTAAAAATAAACGACTTATTGCAGATCCACGTTAAATACATTCCACGTTTTTCTGACTCTGTGCAGCGGGGACAAGAAACCGTTTTAGTGCATTTAACTTCCCCCGCAGCGTCCGTCCCGTCCTCAACTTCAATCTAAACCTAAATAAAGAGGTAAATAACTGCAACGTGTCGAGTGTCCAGACCTCAAGACGTGAAACGTCAAACGTCACCTACATTTACCACAGGGCGCGACGGCAGGCATTCTCAAAATTCCCAAAATTCTCAAAATCCCATTCACTTTTTCTCATAGAGAAATCCAGCTCAGACTCGGAACACGACCTCGGTATTTTACAGAGAGTAACAGAGACGACCCTTGGTTCAAAGCCCTTTGATCACTTCAATAAAACATCTTAAGTGCGCCATCAGCGGGGACACGTTTGAAGTGGAATGTGTGACTCTCTAAAGCCCAAGTCTGAAGGTGTAGCTCACACTGAGCGTTTGTGAACTCGTATTGTGTGATTTAGAGGCACCTCAGACGGGTGCTATGTCAATTTCTAGGTTATTTTTTTAAAAAATGACTGTAATCCCACCTTTAATTTAATAAAAAAATAATAATTCTTGAATTCATAAAAAGAATTAAAAAGCCTTACGTTGTTTCTGTGTGTTTTAATGTGTGTGTGGTGGCTCTGGGCAGTGGGAGTGGGACAGAACCAAACACAGCGGATGAATACAGATGTCAGTGTAATTCCAGAATGCAGAGACCGTTAAAACAACTAGCTGCTTTAGCCTCCGCAGACGCCTCTTCATGAACGATAAAGTCATTACGAGGAACGTCTGTGTCGGGGGTGGGGGTGTGTGTTGTGATATGAATGATGCAGTTGGATGGTGTCCAGTGGGAGTGGGTGTTTTTTTTTTTTTTTTTTTTTTTTTAAATATTAGCTTTAACCATTGATTCCAACAACTCCAGATATAAAAAGGTGTCTCGGGTCCCTGTAAATCATCCAATACGAGTTGCACATTGGGAAAGGGGGAGCTCCACCTTCAAGACAAACACTTAAGATGATTTACACAAGTGATCACACACCAAAAAAGACGTGAACAAGTGACAGATTCAATTTAGAGGCTATTGATTCTTAATACATTTGGTCAAAAACAAATAAACTAAGGTGCAGAAGTCAGAAACCACTCTGTGTGTGTTTCATGTCCAGAATTATCCATGTGTTCAGTGTTTAATAAAAAAAAAAGAAGCAGAGTATCTAAAGTTATAAAAACTTCTCTCCAACTATGGGTTCAGCATCAACTCAATCAGTGTCCACTCTTTAATTCTGGGCACCACCTGTGACTTTAATATGCCCCCCCACACACACACACACACCTCAACTACCATCCAACAGGGCACAAACTGATAACAGTCCACAGAGACCGTGGGACCCATAAGTGTGTCCCTGGTGTCGCACCAAAAACGGTCCCCCATTATATACACAGCTCTTACACTGTCCAGTCCACAGTCGTCTGTGTCCACCGCTCTACTGCGAGGAGAAGCAGAGCACCGTGAATCGGAAAGGACCAACTCGGACTCTGCAGTGAACTTCCAGAACTGAACTATGGAGGAGCAGCTGCAGATGAGTGTGAGGAACCGAAAGAGAAACGACGCTGGGGGGAAATTAAAGAGCGGACACATCCAACACTGGAGAGTGGGGATTAGTTTTAGTTGATGAGGGTTTGTCTGGAAAATGACATCAGTGACGTTTACACTGTATTACAAGCTTCCCTCCGAAACCAGAGCCGGAGAAACAGATACAAAACGACTGCGATACGTGTAAGACTCAGGGTCCAGAAGTCCGGACACACACCACAAGTCTTTGTACATTCCTCAGTGTTACGACTGGTAAAACTGAGCGGGCACTCGTTTGCCCACTTGGGACATTGTTATAAAAACAAAGCTCTGCTGCTGCTGCTTCTCACACACACACACACACACACACACACATTTCAAGACACTCCCACTCATTCATACATTATTCTCTCTCAAACACACAGCACCATGACGGAAGAAAACCAGAACCAACCACTGGTGCACCAAGAAAAACGAAACGAAACGAAACCCCAAACAAAGACAAAGCTGTGCTTCAAAAAGAGACCATCAGCGATCAATAATAACATCTTTGTTCTCATCAGAGCTCCACTGTTCTCCAAGAACAAGGAAGAAAACAGAAATGCCGCGTTCTTCAGAGTCTTTCTCTCAGACAGACCAGAGTTAAGGCCAGGGCTACAGCCGGGGGTCACCTCAGACACCTCAGACACACGGCTCCCCCTCCTCTGAAAGCAGAAGCATTCGTCAGGAGCTCAAGCTACGGGACGGAGCTCCATCACCTCCTGAGAACACTCAGCTCAATGCTTTAACTAAACCTGTCTTAAACATAGCCTCCCCACGTCGAGGAGCTGCTGTAAAGACCGCGAACAGCTCCATCCAGAGACGACAAACAATTAGAAGAGGTGGAGTTGATTGAAACTAAACGTAGCTCCTTTAAGACGACGACGAATTCCGACACAAAACTAAACGACATCTTGGAGTTGAAGGTGGAAAACTGTGAATCTGAAACGTTCACCAAAAGACCGCCGCTGTCTTCTTTAGAGGAAGAGTCCCTTCAGTCTATCTCCGTCTCCTGCTCCAGGTCTGGGTAATTCTCAGAGTCTGAAGGCTGGTGGACATTGATTTGGGTTTCGTTCCCTGGTGTTTCTCTGGGCTCTGGTTCCTCAGGTTCAGGGTCTGGAGAGGACCCCTCCTCTGGAATGACCGAGATGTCTTTCTGTTCCCCCTCGTCTTCTCGAGAGTTTTCCAAAGAGTCCCGGGACTCGTCCGGAGGGGAACGGGGGTCGTCGCTGGGCGTCCCCTGATGGCTAGGGGATTGAGAGCTGAGTTGGCAGAGCCTCAGAGGGTCGGCGGGGGGCAGGAGGGTGAGCGAGTCCACGCTCAGGGTCTCTGTGTCGGCGTCGGAGAGCAGGGAGATGGTGGGCTGAGCGGCGGGAGTTAAGCTCGGGGCTAAAGCCGGAGAAGTTTGGCCTGAAACAGAAAGAGAAAACGTTCGTAACATTATTCAGTGACCGTTTTTAACTTTGGCTTTGGGTTTAGTTGGGTTCTGTATTTATGTTTTCCCTTTGGAATACCAGGAATATAAGGGTTGATTGTTTTTCTTTTGGTCATTTATTCTTCACTCTGTGCTTCAGAGGAAACATTTAAAACAGAACATTTATAAAAATCCAAAAACATGTACAAACTGAAAGCAGATGCATTAGAGCTTCTGAATACAGTGGATAAATGATCCAATAAAAATAGTAAACAATCACTTTCAACTTGCTCCTGTTTGGATTTCTACATCCGAGCCGGTGCTGAGCTGATACCAGGGTCAGTGTAGGGGGGGGATCTGCTACAATTTATTTATTCAGATCACATCTGATAGTCCTTTAAAGACATTTAGCCTGTTTTTCACCATCTGCTCCACCACCGCGGCTGTTAACACCAATGTGTCCCCAGAGACGCCCCGTATCCAGGTCCTGAACCGGAGCCAAAAAGATCTGGACAAGTTGTTCCTCACATCTCTCTATTGTTAGAGGAACAGAATGTCCTCCCTGTAAAACAAACAATCCCCACGGGATTTCTGTGCAGATCGGCCTCAGATACGGAGCGGAGGCAGCGCTGCTACGATGCTAATCTTGATAAGCTTGGAATATTAACAGGAAAACCTCATGTTGATGTAAAAGGCAAAAACAGGCAGAAAAACAAAAGCAGTTATGGAATTTAAAAGAAGGGACTTATCCACTTTATAATCTGCACAGAAAAGCTTTGGAAAAGCAGCTGCACGTGGGCCTTCGCTAACCATGCTCAATGCCAAGAGTGGGCGAGTGGGGTGTTGGTTCTGTGTCTTTGTCTCGTTCGCCTCAGTCTTGTTTTGTTTGTTGCTTCCTTGTTTTGTTCCTATTTCATGCTTGTGCTTTGTGAACCACGACCCTTAGAGTGTGTCATGGCCCCCTTCCCCTTCGGTGTCACGTGACTTTCACAGACGTCCTGTGATTCCGAATGGTTCATCGCCCCGTTTCCACTTCTCCGTCTCGTCTGTATTCTTCTATACGATACAAGTCTGTTTTTTTTCCCCCGTTTGTGTCGTGTTCCTACTTTGCTTTGCCTCTGTCTTTTGTTTCCTCGGGTTCTTCACGCCTCACGCATCGGTGAGACAGATATAAAGCCCCTCAGCGCCGTGAGAACGGATTCTCTGGGGGTGATTAACCTCATCCAGTACCTGGTGAATGGGTTTTGTGACTCGGAACTAATCGTCCCAAACCAGCACCTGACATGACGAAGGTTTGTGGCTGAATGTCATCAAATCCTCACAGATATGTTCCTCTATCTTCCTAGATCTGTTCATCTAGTGTAATGCCTTCTGAGAAGAGTAGAGACTATCACTGCAGCAAAGATGGAGCAACCTCCATCATCAAACTTAGTGTGTATTATAATAATAAAATAACTAACTAAAAAAGTCATTTGATTTAATTTTCTGTGTTTGCTCTGTGTAATCTCATCTTTAGCAACCAACACTTACATCACACACACACACACACTTACAGGGTGTGGTGAACAGGCCTGTGCAGAACCACGACTCCTTAAAGGAGTTAACACAAAGCAGGGCATTAAATAAAGCTCCAGAAGTACAACAGGGCCTCGCTGGTGAGGTGTGGAGACGAGCCGCGGATAAAGAGTCTTGTTTTCGAACGTCAGAAATGAGTCAGTTGAACACATCACTGAACCCGAGACCCGAGGATGAGGGCTTACCCGAAAATATTAGAGCTGGAAAAACAGGGCACAGTCCACTGCCCAAGCACAGATTTCTCAGTATTTTGCACTCGTTGGGTTTCCCAGAAGTGCACAGGTCCCTTGAGTGCCTCTGTTTTAACGGTTTAAATGGGTTCTGCACAGATTCAAATCGCAGTGACTTCCCTTTGAGCCAAACTGACAATACGTGATGAACCTGAGCGCCGGTCCGGGAGGGTCATGAGGAAGAGAGTAGGTATCTGCACCTACTAGGTATCTATCCTGGAGGAGAAGGAAAGGGGGAGACAAAAAAAGGCTAATTATGTGCTTCCTCACTCCTTCTTTCCGATGTCTGCGGCAAGATATCGAACAATGTCCCTTTATGAAAAGCCCAAAGTGTATTTTAAGTGTTTCTGAGGAAGCGGCCAATCAGAACAGGTGCAGAGTGAGTGGAAACTCACAACACGTCACTATGACATTTATTTGTTGTGATAAAATCAGAAATGATGTTTCAGAGAATGTAGCACTTAAGGTGGGCGTACACACCACAACCGGGACACTTCTTTTATTCATAAACACTGATGAGTTCCAGTTATGGACCAAAGATGGCTTCCACATATCATCACAGCTCTGTACTGAAGAAATAAAAAAAAGGAAGAGCAAAGTGGCTCTGCAGCTGTTTGTAGTTAACTCTTTGTCAGAGAGACAGATTCCAGGGAAAGGGAGGGTGAGGGGAAAGCCTCGAATTCACTCTACACCTAAAGGTCAGCGTGCTTCGGTTATGGCTGACGCTACACTGCACTTATTGAGAGAGAGAGAGAGAACCCAGTGAGTCACAACCTCCAGCCCAGAGACTAAAATCTGTAGGAGCTTTCACAGAAGCCACAACACCACTGCGCTCCTTCCTATCTGTCTCTGAAATTCATGCTGAGCTTCTGTGCGGTGAGAACACACACAAAGGTTTTAAGGTTTTTCCAAAACCGCACACTCCTCGACCACCTGACGACTTTCAGCTGTGGGAGGGAGGGACTGTGACGGAGCCGAGTTAGCGAGCGCAACCCACACGCGTTTAACAGGAAGAGCTCAGAGTAATACAGTGTACAGTGCTAATCATTTTGGTCATTATGGAAAGTATGGTCTGCACCTGAAACTCACAACCAGCTTCAAACCGAAGTCTGAAAATAACCCGAAAATCAAACCCCAAACCTTTTCTTCTCAGTTACAAACGACCTGAACGTTTTGACTAATTCCGGAGTCCGAGACTGACCTTCACTCGACAGACAGACCGCAGGTGTATCCCCCTCTCACTGGGAACGGTGCCCTCAGGCTCGTGTGGAGCTGTCACTTCATTAAATGATAGAGAAAGGTGTCTATAAACTTTCGTCATACTGTGTGTCTCACTGCATTACTCTTTTTTTTTTGTCATCCCGTCTGAAGGGACCCATTTCTATTTTTAATGGAGGACACATGCAGTCGTTCCAACGCCGAGTTCTCTGGAAACATCAACGGACCAATTAATAACCTTCTCTGAGGACCTCTGCCAAGAATGTTCAGAGTTCTGCGAGGGTTTATTTAGGCAGAAGGCTTGGCCCGGAGGAACGTTCCAGCAACATGTCAATTCCACTTTTACTTTTATCTTGATGCTGCCTTTAAGTGATGAGTGCAGGAAGACTGCTGTCCAAAGCTAAAGCTGTTTGTAAACATCTGGAAAACATCAGTCATTTATGAATGCATTCTCCTTAAAACGGAAGATGAAAAAGAAAATCTGACATTATTAATTTCTTCCACATTTTTTCGGAGCCAAAAAGAGGGAGTAGACACATTTGCAGAAAGATTTAGGGCCGCGCTGACAATATTCCACCGAATACAACTCACTCAATCAGAATACAACCAGCAACGTAAACGCTTGTTATTGTGTGTGTGGTGGGGCTTTGTCATGTTAGTGCAGATGCATGTGGAAATGTTTAGTCTTGTTAGCATGTGTGATGTGGGGTTTAGTTTTGTCTATGTGTGTGTGTGTCGGGGGGGCGGTGGGTTAGTTTTGTTCGTGTGTGTAGTGGGGTTTAGTCTTGTTAGTATAGATGCATGTGGTGTTTAGTCTTGTCAGTGTGTGTGGTAGGGTTTAGTCTTGTCAGTGTGTGATGTGGTGTTTAGTCTTGCTAGTGTGTGTGGTAGGGTTTAGTCTTGTTAGTCTAGATGCATGTGGTAGTGTTTAGACTTGTAAGCATGCACAAGGTGGTATTTTGTCTTGTTTGCATGTGTGGTCAGTCTTGGTATCATGCGTGTAGTGGTGTTTAGTCTTGTTAGCATAGATGCATGTGGTGTTGGTTTAGTCTTGTTTGTGTGTGTGTGTGTGTGTGTGTGTGTGTGTGTGTGGTGGAGTTTAGTCTTCTTTGTGTAGATGTATGTGGTGTTATTTAGTCTTGTTTGTGTGTGTGTGTGTGTGTGTGTGTGTTGTTTAGTTTTGTGTGTGTGTTGTTTAGTCTTGTGTGTGTGTGTGTTGTTTATTCTTGTTTGTGTGTGTGTGTGTTGTTTATTCTTGTTTGTGTGTGTGTGTGTTGTTTATTCTTGTTTGTGTGTGTTGTTTATTCTTGTTTGTGTGTGTGTGTTGTTTAGTCTTGATTGTGTGTGTGTGTTGTTTATTCTTGTTTGTGTGTGTGTGTTGTTTATTCTTGTGTGTGTGTGTGTGTGTTGTTTAGTCTTGTTTGTGTGTGTGTGTGTTGTTTATTCTTGTTTGTGTGTGTGTGTGTGTGTGTGTGTTGTTTATTCTTGTGTGTGTGTTGTTTATTCTTGTTTGTGTGTGTGTGTGTGTTGTTTATTCTTGTGTGTGTGTGTGTGTTGTTTAGTCTTGTTTGTGTGTGTGTTGTTTATTCTTGTTTGTGTGTGTGTGTGTTGCTTATTCTTGTGTGTGTGTTGTTTATTCTTGTTTGTGTGTGTGTGTGTGTTGTTTATTCTTGTGTGTGTGTGTGTGTTGTTTAGTCTTGTTTGTGTGTGTGTTGTTTATTCTTGTTTGTGTGTGTGTGTTGCTTATTCTTGTGTGTGTGTTGTTTATTCTTGTTTGTGTGTGTGTGTGTGTTGTTATTTCTTGTGTGTTGTTTATTCTTGTTTGTGTGTGTGTTGTTTATTCTTGTGTGTGTGTGTGTTGTTTAGTCTTGTTTGTGTGTGTGTGTTGTTTATTCTTGTTTGTGTGTGTGTGTTGTTTATTCTTGTGTGTTTGTGTGTGTGTTGTTTATTCTTGTGTGTTTGTGTGTGTGTTGTTTATTCTTGTTTGTGTGTGTGTGTGTGTTGTTTATTCTTGTGTGTGTGTGTTGTTTATTCTTGTTTGTGTGTGTGTGTGTTGTTTATTCTTGTGTGTGTGTTGTTTATTCTTGTTTGTGTGTGTGTGTTGTTTAGTCTTGATTGTGTGTGTGTGTTGTTTATTCTTGTTTGTGTGTGTGTGTTGTTTATTCTTGTGTGTGTGTGTGTGTGTTGTTTAGTCTTGTTTGTGTGTGTGTGTGTTGTTTATTCTTGTTTGTGTGTGTGTGTGTGTGTGTGTTGTTTATTCTTGTTTGTGTGTGTGTGTGTGTGTGTGTTGTTTATTCTTGTGTGTGTTGTTTATTCTTGTTTGTGTGTGTGTGTGTGTTGTTTATTCTTGTGTGTGTGTGTGTGTGTGTTGTTTAGTCTTGTTTGTGTGTGTGTGTTGTTTATTCTTGTTTGTGTGTGTGTGTGTGTGTTGTTTATTCTTGTGTGTGTGTTGTTTATTCTTGTTTGTGTGTGTGTTGTTTATTCTTGTGTGTGTGTTGTTTAGTCTTGGTTGTGTGTGTGTGTTGTTTATTCTTGTTTGTGTGTGTGTGTTGTTTATTCTTGTGTGTGTGTGTTGTTTATTCTTGTTTGTGTGTGTGTGTGTTGTTTATTCTTGTTTGTGTGTGTGTGTGTGTTGTTTATTCTTGTGTGTGTGTTGTTTATTCTTGTTTGTGTGTGTGTGTTGTTTATTCTTGTGTGTGTTGTTTAGTCTTGTTTGTGTGTGTGTGTGTTGTTTATTCTTGTTTGTGTGTGTGTGTGTTGTTTATTCTTGTGTGTGTGTTGTTTATTCTTGTTTGTGTGTGTGTGTGTTGTTTATTCTTGTGTGTGTGTGTGTGTGTGTTGTTTAGTCTTGTTTGTGTGTGTGTTGTTTAGTCTTGTTTGTGTGTGTGTGTTGTTTATTCTTGTGTGTGTGTGTGTTGTTTATTCTTGTTTGTGTGTGTGTGTTGTTTATTCTTGTGTGTGTGTGTTGTTTATTCTTGTGTGTGTGTGTGTTGTTTAGTCTTGTTTGTGTGTGTGTGTGTGTTGTTTAGTCTTGTTTGTGTGTGTGTTGTTTATTCTTGTTTGTGTGTGTGTGTGTTGCTTATTCTTGTGTGTGTGTTGTTTATTCTTGTTTGTGTGTGTGTGTGTGTTGTTTATTCTTGTGTGTGTGTGTGTGTTGTTTAGTCTTGTTTGTGTGTGTGTTGTTTATTCTTGTTTGTGTGTGTGTGTGTTGCTTATTCTTGTGTGTGTGTTGTTTATTCTTGTTTGTGTGTGTGTGTGTGTTGTTATTTCTTGTGTGTTGTTTATTCTTGTTTGTGTGTGTGTTGTTTATTCTTGTGTGTGTGTGTGTTGTTTAGTCTTGTTTGTGTGTGTGTGTTGTTTATTCTTGTTTGTGTGTGTGTGTTGTTTATTCTTGTGTGTTTGTGTGTGTGTTGTTTATTCTTGTGTGTTTGTGTGTGTGTTGTTTATTCTTGTTTGTGTGTGTGTGTGTGTTGTTTATTCTTGTGTGTGTGTGTTGTTTATTCTTGTTTGTGTGTGTGTGTGTTGTTTATTCTTGTGTGTGTGTTGTTTATTCTTGTTTGTGTGTGTGTGTTGTTTAGTCTTGATTGTGTGTGTGTGTTGTTTATTCTTGTTTGTGTGTGTGTGTTGTTTATTCTTGTGTGTGTGTGTGTGTTGTTTAGTCTTGTTTGTGTGTGTGTGTGTTGTTTATTCTTGTTTGTGTGTGTGTGTGTGTGTGTGTTGCTTATTCTTGTTTGTGTGTGTGTGTGTGTGTGTGTTGTTTATTCTTGTGTGTGTTGTTTATTCTTGTTTGTGTGTGTGTGTGTGTTGTTTATTCTTGTGTGTGTGTGTGTGTGTGTTGTTTAGTCTTGTTTGTGTGTGTGTGTTGTTTATTCTTGTTTGTGTGTGTGTGTGTGTGTTGTTTATTCTTGTGTGTGTGTTGTTTATTCTTGTTTGTGTGTGTGTTGTTTATTCTTGTGTGTGTGTTGTTTAGTCTTGGTTGTGTGTGTGTGTTGTTTATTCTTGTTTGTGTGTGTGTGTTGTTTATTCTTGTGAGTGTGTGTTGTTTATTCTTGTTTGTGTGTGTGTGTGTTGTTTATTCTTGTTTGTGTGTGTGTGTGTGTTGTTTATTCTTGTGTGTGTGTTGTTTATTCTTGTTTGTGTGTGTGTGTTGTTTATTCTTGTGTGTGTTGTTTAGTCTTGTTTGTGTGTGTGTGTGTTGTTTATTCTTGTTTGTGTGTGTGTGTGTTGTTTATTCTTGTGTGTGTGTTGTTTATTCTTGTTTGTGTGTGTGTGTTGTTTATTCTTGTGTGTGTGTGTGTGTGTGTTGTTTAGTCTTGTTTGTGTGTGTGTGTTGTTTAGTCTTGTTTGTGTGTGTGTGTTGTTTATTCTTGTTTGTGTGTGTGTGTGTGTGTGTGTTGTTTATTCTTGTGTGTGTGTGTGTTGTTTATTCTTGTGTGTGTGTGTGTGTTGTTTATTCTTGTTTGTGTGTGTGTGTTGTTTATTCTTGTTTGTGTGTGTGTGTTGTTTATTCTTGTTTGTGTGTGTGTGTTGTTTATTCTTGTTTGTGTGTGTGTTGTTTATTCTTGTTTGTGTGTGTGTGTTGTTTATTCTTGTTTGTGTGTGTGTGTTGTTTATTCTTGTGTGTGTGTGTGTTGTTTAGTCTTGTTTGTGTGTGTGTGTGTTGTTTATTCTTGTGTGTGTGTGTTGTTTATTCTTGTTTGTGTGTGTGTTGTTTAGTCTTGTTTGTGTGTGTGTGTGTGTTGTTTATTCTTGTGTGTGTGTGTGTTGTTTATTCTTGTTTGTGTGTGTGTGTTGTTTATTCTTGTGTGTGTGTGTGTTGTTTAGTCTTGTTTGTGTGTGTGTGTGTGTTGTTTAGTCTTGTGTGTGTGTGTGTGTGTGTTGTTTAGTCTTGTGTGTGTGTTGTTTATTCTTGTGTGTGTGTGTTGTTTATTCTTGTTTGTGTGTGTGTGTTGTTTATTCTTGTGTGTGTGTGTGTTGTTTAGTCTTGTTTGTGTGTGTGTGTGTTGTTTATTCTTGTGTGTGTGTTGTTTATTCTTGTTTGTGTGTGTGTGTGTGTTGTTTATTCTTGTGTGTGTGTGTTGTTTATTCTTGTTTGTGTGTGTGTGTGTGTCGTTTAGTCTTGTTTGTGTGTGTGTGTGTTGTTTATTCTTGTTTGTGTGTGTGTGTTGTTTATTCTTGTTTGTGTGTGTGTGTTGTTTATTCTTGTTTGTGTGTGTGTGTGTTGTTTATTCTTGTGTGTGTGTTGTTTATTCTTGTTTGTGTGTGTGTGTTGTTTAGTCTTGTTAGAGTGTGTGTGGTGGTGTTTAGTCTTGTTTGTGTGTGTGTTGTTTATTCTTGTTTGTGTGTGTGTGTTGTTTATTCTTGTGTGTGTGTGTGTGTGTGTGTGTGTGTTGTTTAGTCTTGTTTGTGTGTGTGTGTGTTGTTTATTCTTGTGTGTGTGTGTGTTGTTTATTCTTGTTTGTGTGTGTGTGTTGTTTATTCTTGTGTGTGTGTGTGTTGTTTAGTCTTGTGTGTGTGTGTGTGTGTGTTGTTTAGTCTTGTGTGTGTGTTGTTTATTCTTGTTTGTGTGTGTGTGTGTGTTGTTTATTCTTGTGTGTGTGTGTTGTTTATTCTTGTGTGTGTGTGTGTTGTTTAGTCTTGTTTGTGTGTGTGTGTGTGTTGTTTAGTCTTGTTTGTGTGTGTGTGTGTGTGTGTGTTGTTTATTCTTGTGTGTGTGTTGTTTATTCTTGTTTGTGTGTGTGTGTTGTTTATTCTTGTGTGTGTGTTGTTTATTCTTGTTTGTGTGTGTGTGTGTGTGTTGTTTATTCTTGTGTGTGTGTGTGTGTGTGTTGTTTAGTCTTGTTTGTGTGTGTGTTGTTTATTCTTGTTTGTGTGTGTGTGTGTTGCTTATTCTTGTGTGTGTGTTGTTTATTCTTGTTTGTGTGTGTGTGTGTGTGTTGTTTATTCTTGTGTGTTGTTTATTCTTGTTTGTGTGTGTGTTGTTTATTCTTGTGTGTGTGTGTGTTGTTTAGTCTTGTTTGTGTGTGTGTGTTGTTTATTCTTGTTTGTGTGTGTGTTGTTTATTCTTGTGTGTGTGTGTGTGTTGTTTATTCTTGTTTGTGTGTGTGTGTGTGTTGTTTATTCTTGTTTGTGTGTGTGTGTGTGTTGTTTATTCTTGTGTGTGTGTGTTGTTTATTCTTGTTTGTGTGTGTGTGTTGTTTAGTCTTGATTGTGTGTGTGTGTTGTTTATTCTTGTTTGTGTGTGTGTGTTGTTTAGTCTTGATTGTGTGTGTGTGTTGTTTATTCTTGTTTGTGTGTGTGTGTTGTTTATTCTTGTGTGTGTGTGTTGTTTAGTCTTGTTTGTGTGTGTGTGTGTTGTTTATTCTTGTTTGTGTGTGTGTGTGTGTGTGTGTTGTTTATTCTTGTGTGTGTGTTGTTTATTCTTGTTTGTGTGTGTGTGTTGTTTATTCTTGTTTGTGTGTGTGTGTGTGTTTTGTTTATTCTTGTGTGTGTGTTGTTTATTCTTGTTTGTGTGTGTGTTGTTTATTCTTGTGTGTGTGTGTTGTTTAGTCTTGTTTGTGTGTGTGTTGTTTATTCTTGTGTGTGTGTGTTGTTTAGTCTTGTTTGTGTGTGTGTGTTGTTTATTCTTGTTTGTGTGTGTGTGTTGTTTATTCTTGTGTGTGTGTGTGTGTTGTTTAGTCTTGTTTGTGTGTGTGTGTTGTTTATTCTTGTTTGTGTGTGTGTGTGTTGTTTATTCTTGTTTGTGTGTGTGTGTGTTGTTTATTCTTGTGTGTGTGTTGTTTATTCTTGTTTGTGTGTGTGTGTTGTTTAGTCTTGATTGTGTGTGTGTGTTGTTTATTCTTGTTTGTGTGTGTGTGTTGTTTATTCTTGTGTGTGTGTGTGTGTTGTTTAGTCTTGTTTGTGTGTGTGTGTGTTGTTTATTCTTGTTTGTGTGTGTGTGTGTGTTGTTTATTCTTGTGTGTGTGTGTTGTTTATTCTTGTGTGTGTGTGTGTTGTTTATTCTTGTTTGTGTGTGTGTGTTGTTTATTCTTGTGTGTGTGTGTGTTGTTTAGTCTTGTTTGTGTGTGTGTGTGTGTTGTTTAGTCTTGTGTGTGTGTGTGTGTGTGTTGTTTAGTCTTGTGTGTGTGTTGTTAATTCTTGTTTGTGTGTGTGTGTGTTGTTTATTCTTGTGTGTGTGTGTGTTGTTTATTCTTGTGTGTGTGTGTGTGTTGTTTATTCTTGTTTGTGTGTGTGTGTTGTTTATTCTTGTTTGTGTGTGTGTGTGTTGTTTATTCTTGTTTGTGTGTGTGTGTTGTTTATTCTTGTGTGTGTGTGTGTTGTTTAGTCTTGTTTGTGTGTGTGTGTGTTGTTTATTCTTGTGTGTGTGTTGTTTATTCTTGTTTGTGTGTGTGTTGTTTAGTCTTGTTTGTGTGTGTGTGTGTTGTTTATTCTTGTGTGTGTGTGTGTTGTTTATTCTTGTTTGTGTGTGTGTGTTGTTTATTCTTGTGTGTGTGTGTGTTGTTTAGTCTTGTTTGTGTGTGTGTGTGTGTTGTTTAGTCTTGTGTGTGTTGTTTATTCTTTTTTGTGTGTGTGTGTGTGTTGTTTATTCTTGTGTGTGTGTGTTGTTTATTCTTGTTTGTGTGTGTGTGTTGTTTATTCTTGTGTGTGTGTGTGTTGTTTAGTCTTGTTTGTGTGTGTGTGTGTTGTTTATTCTTGTGTGTGTGTTGTTTATTCTTGTTTGTGTGTGTGTGTGTTGTTTATTCTTGTGTGTGTGTGTTGTTTATTCTTGTTTGTGTGTGTGTGTGTGTTGTTTAGTCTTGTTTGTGTGTGTGTGTGTTGTTTTTTCTTGTTTGTGTGTGTGTGTTGTTTATTCTTGTTTGTGTGTGTGTGTGTGTGTGTGTTGTTTATTCTTGTGTGTGTGTTGTTTATTGTTGTTTGTGTGTGTGTGTTGTTTAGTCTTGTTAGAGTGTGTGTGGTGGTGTTTAGTCTTGTTTGTGTGTGTGTTGTTTATTCTTGTTTGTGTGTGTGTGTTGTTTATTCTTGTGTGTGTGTGTGTGTGTGTGTTGTTTAGTCTCGTTTGTGTGTGTGTGTGTTGTTTATTCTTGTGTGTGTGTGTGTTGTTTATTCTTGTTTGTGTGTGTGTGTTGTTTATTCTTGTGTGTGTGTGTTGTTTAGTCTTGTTTGTGTGTGTGTGTGTGTTGTTTAGTCTTGTGTGTGTGTGTGTGTGTGTTGTTTAGTCTTGTGTGTGTGTTGTTTATTCTTGTTTGTGTGTGTGTGTGTGTTGTTTATTCTTGTGTGTGTGTGTTGTTTATTCTTGTTTGTGTGTGTGTGTTGTTTATTGTTGTTTGTGTGTGTGTGTTGTTTAGTCTTGTTAGAGTGTGTGTGGTGGTGTTTAGTCTTGTTTGTGTGTGTGTTGTTTATTCTTGTTTGTGTGTGTGTGTGTTGTTTATTCTTGTGTGTGTGTGTGTTGTTTATTCTTGTTTGTGTGTGTGTGTGTTGTTTAGTCTTGTTTGTGTGTGTGTGTGTTGTTTATTCTTGTGTGTGTGTGTGTTGTTTATTCTTGTTTGTGTGTGTGTGTGTTGTTTATTCTTGTGTGTGTGTGTGTGTGTGTTGTTTAGTCTTGTGTGTGTGTTGTTTATTCTTGTTTGTGTGTGTGTGTGTGTTGTTTATTCTTGTGTGTGTGTGTTGTTTATTCTTGTTTGTGTGTGTGTGTTGTTTATTCTTGTGTGTGTGTGTGTTGTTTAGTCTTGTGTGTGTGTGTGTGTGTTGTTTAGTCTTGTGTGTGTGTGTGTGTGTTGTTTATTCTTGTTTGTGTGTGTGTGTGTTGTTTATTCTTGTGTGTGTGTGTGTTGTTTAGTCTTGTGTGTGTGTGTGTGTGTTGTTTAGTCTTGTGTGTGTGTTGTTTATTCTTGTTTGTGTGTGTGTGTGTGTTGTTTATTCTTGTGTGTGTGTGTTGTTTATTCTTGTTTGTGTGTGTGTGTTGTTTATTCTTGTGTGTGTGTGTGTTGTTTAGTCTTGTTTGTGTGTGTGTGTTGTTTATTCTTGTGTGTGTGTTGTTTATTCTTGTTTGTGTGTGTGTGTGTGTTGTTTATTCTTGTGTGTGTGTGTGTTGTTTATTCTTGTTTGTGTGTGTGTGTGTGTGTTGTTTAGTCTTGTTTGTGTGTGTGTGTGTTGTTTATTCTTGTGTGTGTGTTGTTTATTCTTGTTTGTGTGTGTGTGTGTTGTTTATTCTTGTGTGTGTGTTGTTTATTCTTGTTAGAGTGTGTGTGGTGGTGTTTAGTCTTGTTTGTGTGTGTGTGTGTGTGTGTGGTGGAGGTTAGTCTTGTTTAGTGATGGTGGTGGTGTTTATTCTTGTGTGTGTGTGTGTGTTGGAGGTTAGTCTTGTTCAGTGTTTAGTGATGGTGGTGGTGGTGGTGGTGGTGTTTAGTGAAAAAGCGATCAGTAAAGTGCAGCGTTACAAAAACGATCTCAGAAACGTGGATGTAAACCGCCAGAGTTTCAACCAATCCATCAACTCGTGGGGCGGGGCTTTGGAACAGAGCAATGGTGGAGGAGTGTGTGGAGATAAATGTGAGGACTACTTGTGTATTCATAGATCGACGTACACCTAATCAAAGTGTACAAAGGTTAAATCTAAGGCCCTTTTGTGACCTTGTGGGACTTTTATCTTGGAAATAACTTGCAAATGAGTAATTCTTAGGTGTTACAAACTCATATGTTTTACCACAGTAACAATACTTTATAACAATTTATTGGTAGAGGTTTATAAAGCTTTATATGACACCTACATATTCCTTTGACGACATGTGACACAAACCTACACCTATCATCTATAAAGGTCAAGGGTGAAACTGACAAAGTATTCTTTTACAACACCTGCTGGAGTTAGCCTCTGTAGATGATTATGTTTAATGTCAGTAGTTATGAGGGGGTTAATGTGGGTGTATCGAGTGTGTGTGTGTGTGTGGGGGTGTGTGTGTGTGCGTTTCACCTGCTGGGCTCTGCGTAGCGATGGAGTCACACACAGTTGTCTTGCCGCTGTTGGTGTGTGAGCTCTGATTGAGAGATGACAAGGATGAAGAGCTGTGCTGAGAAACATGAGCCACAGCGAAACCTGAAAAACACACACACACATCAGATAAGCAGCACCTACACTTTGATCTCTGAGAGAGGAAAACATCCGGCTCCCATCTCCTGCCTCAGATCTGACCACATCCACGGCGGAGCCCATCCTTCTACTGTATGAAGAACAGCTAGCACCGTGGGTCGGCAAGGACACGGAGCCGAGGAGAAGAACCCTGTCCCGAGGAGAGGAAACAGACCCGGAAGAGAACGAGGAAGCTGAATGGTGTCTGGAAAAGTGATTAAGTTAAAGTTTGAACTCTCTGAGCTGCCGTAGATCTTCAGAAAGCTTTAAATAAACAGTAATTTACAAACCACAGTTCCACAGAAGAGGAAGTGCTGGGCAAAGTGTAATTAAAAAGAGAATGAAATGGTGTGAAACCCAAGGACAATGTTTTAAATGTTGAACCGGGAATTTCATTTTAATTAATTGTATTTTTTAAAGAAATTTTAAGTTTGATGCCAACATCAAGTTCCAAGAAAGTTGGACGGGGAACAAAATGCTGTGTAGCCTTACAGAGGTTGTGTAGGCTACAAAAAATACCCTGCAGCAGCACAGATGGGGGAGGGGGTGCCACTCTGTGAAAGAGCGTCATGTAAAATATTGTATTTAATCAATTTTCAATTAAATGCATTGTTTAAATGATTTGCACCTCATGGCATTGTGTTTATTTAGTTTTTATTTACATTCTGCACAGTATTGTTTGCATTATTCAGCCAGAGACATGAAGGATATAATAACAGTAACTGGCAATATACCTTTCTCTGGGTGAGAAAAGCCAGAAACTGCTCATTCACAATGAGTTACAGTAAACGTCTACTCTTCTATTCAGTGTCAGGACAGTACCGTTTGTGTTTTATTGTCTGCTCTTTAACTGAAGGGCACGGTTGTGAAATGAAGCCGTCTGTGCATTATCACTGTGATAAGAGGTTCTTTATAAACGATTATGTGTCATTTCCAGTGAATCTGATAAGATCCTGATAAGCTTTATTCACCTGTTCAGAAGAATCAGAAAAAAAAGACAATTACTGTAACTCTCTCTGTAAATTTGCACAAATCACAGCTCTGAAAACACTCAACCTGCTCACCCTCATTGCTCTGGAATGTTATTTATTAAGTGATTATATCTATATATTATTATTATTTCCAAACACTAGGGGCTCTTGAGTAGAGATGAGGTGATGCATGAACTGACACATATTTTAAGTGTACCGGATATGATACAATACTTTTCTTTTCTTTTAATAAAGGAACTCTTAATAAAACCCATGCAGACACAGAGAACACACCACACTCCTCACAGACAGTCACCCGGAGGAAACCCACGCAGACACAGGGAGAACACACCACACTCCTCACAGACAGTCACCCGGAGGAAACCCACGCAGACACAGAGAGAACACACCACACTCCTCACAGACAGTCACCCGGAGGAAACCCACGCAGACACAGAGAGAACACACCACACTCCTCACAGACAGTGACCCGGAGGAAACCCACACAGACACAGAGAGAACACACCACACTCCTCACAGACAGTCACCGGGAGGAAACCCACGCAGACACAGAGAGAACACACCACACTCCTCACAGACAGTCACCCGGAGGAAACCCACACAGACACAGAGAGAACACACCACACTCCTCACAGACAGTCACCCGGAGGAAACCCACACAGACACAGAGAGAACACACCACACTCCTCACAGACAGTCACCCAGAGAAACCCACGCAGACAAAGGGAGAACACACCACACACCTCACACTCCTAAATGCTTCTCTTATTTCACACACAAACTATTGTAATATCTTTATCTCACCGCTGGTAAAATGTTAAACCAAAACCCCTTCCCCCACATCCAGCACACACACACACACACACACACACACACAAAGTCGGAGAAGGGGATTTTCTGAATGTGTTGGTACTTTTTGGTGCTGGTGTAGTGCTGGTGCGTAAACAGTGTGCAAACGAAGGTGATGGTTTATTGCTAATGATTCAGCAGCAGGAAGAGTGTGACACACACTTCATTAGAGACATATTTAAAGAGGAGCCTGGCTAAAGGCCAAGAGTTCTGAGAAACTCACACACTTAAAAAGTCAACGGAGCGAACTGGAGGACACATTCAAAACAGAGCCTTTTCATTTAAAGAGCTGTACACACACGTAGTCATGTCAATAGACGTTAATGCGTTGCAAATACAGTGCAGTAACAGTCGCTAATCCCTGGGAGAGTTTCACACTAAATGCCCAACCCATGCTGTGAAGATTTGATGGCATAGTGAGGATGCTGGATGATTAGTCCCGGATCACAAACACACACCACTACAACTAGTCCCAAAAGCATCCAATGGAGCGCCATCTTCCCAGAGACACTTGGTACTGAGCAGGGTGAACTCAGGCTCATGGGCAACTGCTCCAGAGCATCTCATACCTTTCTACAGAGATCACACCGGCAGTGTCCAGCTTTAAATAGCTGGGCTCACTATGTATAGAACCTTCAGACAGACAAGAAGTCATCTGTTTATTAAGAGCTTCACAGGAAGACGTCAGGAAAAAGGATGTGAATGTGTTCTGATTAAAAAATTTCCCTATAAAACACTGAAGGGTGATTCAGTCCACAAGCCTGCGCAGAGTAACGGAGAAGTGGACATCTGAACACGGACGGAGACTGCTCAGAGTTTCAGAGGAAAACTATCTCTGAGCTGAATGGTTGATGTAAACAACGCTGAAAGCCTCAGAGCTCAGAAATTCAGGAGAAAAAAGAACTAGAAGATGGTTAACACCCATAGCACTTTACTGTTAAAGTCACAAGAACCACTGTGATGACCACGGCATCAACCAAATGAGGATGACGACAGGTGCCGGGACTCGGTGCAGTTATACTCCTCCCTCTCCTGTTCCTCTGTGTTTACCTGGGACTTTGTCAACAGAGCTGAAGGCGGGGCCTCTGCGAGTCTGATCATAAAAACGAAACGGCAGCTGAGACGAGGACGAAGAGGGCTGAGAGAAACCCAGGACCTCGGAGGACGGCTGCACTGGGAGATCCAAGAGCGCTGAGGGAGAAGGAAAAGAGAATATCGACATAAAAAGAGATGATCAGTGACAGAGAGAGAGGGCTGGGAAACACAGAGTGAACACTGTGGTGAAGGACTGACCGGCGATCCTCTGCATCTTCATGCGGCGAGCCTGGATGCGGCCCTTGGCGAGCCGCTGCTTGGCGATGATGCAGCGGATGTGGTCGGCAAAGATGAAGGACGCCTGCAGGATGGGGAGGGGCTTGGCATGGGGGTTGGATGCGGGCTTGTGGATGGTGATGTTCAAAGCCCTGCTGTCGTCCTCCACTCCAGACACCTGCATGTCCTACAACAACAACAACAACAACAGTATAAACAGAAACAATCTTAATATTTCACTTAAAAATAGAGTCATTTCTCCTGTAACATTTGATGGATTCAACATGGATTCACAAGTGACCAAAAAACCCCCACAAATCTCAGACTTTCACATTTAAAAGCTACGATAAACCCTGTATTTTCTGTTAATTATGAGGCTAAAACATCGCTAGTGTGGGTGAAGTCTTCGTAGCCTTTCCATTGACACCTTAAATGATGAAGCGTTTACCCCCCGCTCTTTAGTCTGCCGCAGCATTTAAAGGTGAGACGTTTAAACAAAAAGCTGTAGAATAAAAAGCTTCATGTCACAAAAGACTTAGGGTTAATGTTTACAACACGCCATGTAGCTCATGAAGTTTTTAATGAAATAACAAACCTGTAGGAGTCCGGCAAATTTTACCACTCCCCAGCCCAGGCGCTTCGTCTCCGGCTCCACAAGACTCATCTGATAGACGTCTACGGCCAGAAAACGCTGAGCCTGCATTCCGTCCTTACTTACCACCATACACGCTATCAGATCACTGTTATCTGAGGAGAATCGAGAAAATTCAGCCATGTTAAATGTTTACACTTCTCAAGAGTGCAGAAATGATGCGGGAATGCTAGACTTTCACAGACAAAATTCTAGGAAAAAAAAAATATATATATGTACCCAAGTATAAACCTTAAAAATAAGATACATAAACTGAAAAGTGATTTGACTTTTAATGAAAAGTGATTTGAGAAATATACAGAACAATAATTCAGAGTCAAGTATTGAGCATACAATCTTTTAATAATGTTTGGTGTTGAGTTTTGTTAGCGTGTGCATGTGTGGGATCATTTTTAGTTTTGCTAATGTGTGTGTGTGGTGGTGCTTAGCCTTGTTAGTGTGTGTGGTGGTGTTGAGTCTTGTCAGCATACGGGTGTGGTGTTGAGTCTTGTCAGCATGTATGTGTGGTGGTGCTTAGGCTTGTTAGTGTGTGTGGTGGTGTTGAGTCTTGTCAGCATACGGGTGTGGTGTTGAGTCTTGTCAGCATACGGGTGTGGTGTTGAGTCTTGTCAGCATGTATGTGTGGTGGTGCTTAGGCTTGTCAGCGTGTGTGTGTGGTGTATGGTTATGTTGTCTTGTTAGTGTGCACATGATAGGGTTTAGCTATGCTAGCGTGTGTGTGTGTGTGTGTGGTGGTGGTCTTTAGCCTTGTTAGCATGTTTTTTTTGTGTTGTTAGCATGTGGGGTTGTGTTTAGCCTTGTTAGTGTGTTTTTTTTTTTTTGGTAGCATGTGGAGTTGCGTTTAGCCTTGTTAGTGTGTGCGTGGTGGTGTTTAGCTTTGTTAGCATGGTTTTTTTTGTGTTGTTAGCATGTGGGGTTGCATTTAGCTTCGTTACATGCTGTGCGTGTGCGTGCCATGTAGTTATGCTGTCTTTTTATTCTGTGTATATGATGGTGTTAAAGTCTTGTTGTTGTGTGTCTGTGCCTGTGCTGGTGTTTAGCCTTGTTAGCGTGTGGTTGGTTTTTGTTGGTTAGTATGAGCCTGTGGTGAATTTAGCCATGTTAGCATGTATGTGGTGATGTCTGTTCTGGTTAGCGTGCGAGTGTGTCAGTGTTTAGTACTGTTAGTGAATGTGTTTGATGTGTTTTTGTCTGTGTGTGCGCGTGTCATGCTGTTTATGCTACAGAACTAGCGGCCATGCCCAGTGGCTGAGCATTTCTGCCAATGCAGCATTCCAAACACAGGCTCAAACGCAGATAGGGTTTCATACCTCACACACCTTAGGGGCTTTCCAGCTGCAGGCGAGCGATGCAGTGGTGGGTAGAGATAGAGGCTTAGGCTAATTGTAAAAATATAAATCTGCATGGACTGATTGAAATCATATGAAGGTGTGGAATTACAGTTAAGACACTTCAAGCATGTCAGGGGACTTTTATCTGGAATCAACATCAACCTCTGTAAATTAGCAGAGAGGAAATTTCATCCTTGACTTCATTATTAAAAAGGGAAGGGAAGGCGATACACGCTTGAACATGCTGAGGTCAACTGAGGTGAGGTTGTTTCTCAAGCCATGCCTTCTGTATAGTATAAGTAGTGATGTCATCATCCCTCTGACCACACTGCCACCCAGACACTCAGTTTAGTCAAACATGGACCAGAATGATTAAAACTGTGCCACAATATCAAAAGACTGCTGCAGAAATAAACTGGAGTTTTCCAAACAGTCCACTGAGTCATGAGCTGCGGTATACAACATACCACTCAGGTTTCAGAACAAAAATTAATGTGAGTGTTTATTATATATGACTTCACTAAAATGATAATTACATCATCGTACAGCCCCCAAAACCATGGTTCCTCTTCCTTCACCACTCTGTCTAATGTTTCTTCTGAATTAAAAGCTATTCACAAGTAGTGATTTCCTCTTCCACCGCTGCTGCATACTTTACTCTTCTGAGAAGTCTTTACACTCAAAGCCAGAACACTGCTGTGAGGATCTGATGGCAGGCACTGAGGTTGGGTGATCAGTGGTATAATTCTGTTTTGCTGAGTAAGAATATAAACTCCAATCAATCAATATTGTTGCCATGGAGACAGACTCCAATGCTGAGCAATTTAAGTGCTGTCTTTTGAGCGAACCAACGAAACCAAGGAAGAGCGTGACGTGGCATCTCCTGAGGGGAAACGAGGACTCAGCAGCTGAGACACTTCTGAGCAGCTCTAGTTATTTGCCACCGCCACGTTTCCCAAAAAAGGGGAAACAGCAGGACGCATCCTTCTGCATTCTACATGATTTCATACGACTGCGGTGAAGGGACAACCGCATGCTGTTGACGTGGTTTTTATCCGTAAAGTCCATGCACACAGTGGCCGAGGTGTATTTTGCTGCAAAATCCTTGTATCTCTAATCCGGTAACTCTGAAGAGGAAGGACAATGTTTAACAGGAATAAAGGGAGCAGATACGTGTTTTCCATTCATTTTTAGTGGTCTGTTCATCTTAAATACGTTCCTAGAATAAAAAAGGGAAACACTCGTTTACAAATACGGTTTAAAAGCTTTTCCTTTTCCTGTTTTCTTTGGAATATGAGCTGGAAAAGTAATATCCACACTTGTTAAGAAGTGTTTACAAATTTCTGTGTGCTTCTCTGGCCCAACGCTCCTCTGCCAGGTGTTTCGGTCCCCAGAGATGGAACAAGTTTAAGCTGATGTGTATAAAAGACTGGGAAGAGAAGGGAACGGAAGAGACAAAAAACATCTATGTTGGTTAATGCTCAGCAAAAAAGGCTGTTACTTTGGTGGTTTCGAGATGCTTGGTGTAAAATGTTTCATTTCAGTTTGGTGTCATTTAATTGCTTTGATTTTCTTATTTATTTCCTGTCAGATTTTAAACCAAGTCCCACCCCGTTATGAAACCAGAACATCTACCTACGAACCGGATTCCAAAAAAGATTGGGCACTAAACAAACTGTGAATAAAAACTGAATGCAATGATGTGGAGACGGCAATTGTCAATATTTTATTTGTAATAGAACATAGACGACAGATCAAAAGTTTAATCTGAGTAAATGTGACATTTTAAAGGAAAAATATGTTGATTCAAAATTTCACAGTGTCAACAACTCCCCAAAAGAGTTGGGACGAGTGGATGGAAAAAGGAAATTGAGCATATAACGAACAGCTGGAAGACCAATTAACACTAATTAGGTCAATTGACAACATGATTGGGAATAAAAAGAGCTTCTCAGAGTGAGAGTGTCTGTCTGAGGCCAAGATGGTAAGAGGATCACCAATTCCACCATTGTTGCACAGAAAGATAGTGTAGCGATACCAGAATGTTTTTACCCAGCGTAAAATAGCAAAGACTTTTAAGTTATAATCATCAACCGTGCACAACATCATCAAAAGATTCAGAGAATCTGGAACAATTGCTGTGTGTAAGGGTCAAGGCCGTAAAACTCTACTGGATGCTCGTGATCTCCGGGCCCTTAAACGTCACTGCACCTCAAACAGGAACGCCACTATCAAGGAAATAACAGAATGGGCTCAGGAATACTTCCAGAAAGCATTGTCAGTGAACACAATCCACCGTGCCATCCGCCGTCGCCAGCTGAAACTCCACAGTGCAAAGAGGAAGCCATTTCTAAGCAAGCTCCACAAGCTCAGACGTTTGCACTGGGCCAGGGGTCTTTTAAAATGGAGTGTGGCAAAATGGAAGACTGTTCTGTGGTCAGATGAGTCACGATTTGAAGTTCTTTATGGAACACTGGAATGCGATGTCATCCAGACCAGAGAGGACAAGGATAACCCAAGTTGTTATCAACGCTCCGTTCAGAAGCCTGCATCACTGATGGTATGGGGTTGAATGAGTGCTTGTGGCATGGGCAGCTTGCATGTCTGGAAAGGCACCATTAATGCAGAGAACTATGTTCAGGTTCTAGAACAACATATGCTCCCATCTAGACGTCATCTCTTTCAGGGAAGACCCTGCATTGTTCAACAAGATAATGCCAGACCACATTCTGCAGCGATCACAACATCATGGCTACATAGGAGAAGGATCCGGGGACTGAAATGGCAGCCTGCAGTCCAGATCTTTCACCTGTAGAGAACATTTGGCGCATCATAAAGAGGAAGGTGCAACAAAGAAGGCCCAAGACGATTGAACAGTTAGAGGCCTGTATTAGACATGAATGGGAGAGCATTCCTGTTTCTAAACTTGAGAAACTGGTCTCCTCTGTCCCCAGATGTCTGTAGAGTGTTGTAAGAAGAAGGGGGGATTCCACACAGTGGTAAAAAATGGCCTTTTCCCAACTTTTTTGTTGACGCCATGAAATTTTGAAACAACATATTTTTCCCTTAAAATGATACATTCTCTCAGTTTAATGAAATATTGACATTTGACACCTCCACATCATTGCATTCAGTTTTTATTCACCATTTGTTTGAATATGTTCGTATATAATCATATCACCTGTACAAAGTAGTCAAACTCCAGAACTGTGGTCTGAAGACGGAGATGGACTTCATTGCACTTGCAGCTGCAGTTAATTCCATCAGGCCACTGCTATAAATCGGATAAAACCAATGTTTTTAAAGGTTCCTCTGTTCCAGCTGCTAATACCAGTCTTAATCGATTATAAATGATCATAGCTGGAGGGATTTGTATATAATTTATTGCATGGAATCTTCATTGCGTAACGCATGTCACTTCAAATAATTCCACTGTAAAGTCATTTCATTTTATGTGGTTTTCTTAATTAAGAAGTTTCAGTTTTGTATGAAATTCATTGCTTCAAATAAATTCCAGTGGAGGTTGGACGCTAAAAGACGTGTGGTTTTTAAAAAGGGGGCCGGGGGGAGGGGGTTGTGGCTTTCAAAGATATCCTCATCTCAAAAAAAAGGGTGTCGACGCTGCCCCCTGGTGTAAGGGATGCCTACTGGGCTTCGGAAACTCAGTTGGGAATATTATTTATCACGGATTTACACTCTTCTTTAATCTGATTTAAGATCACACTGTTGGTTTTTATCGCAAAACATGAACCCATTTTGTTTAAACCGAGTGTTTATTAAAAAACCTGCAATGAATAACGTAATGTACACATGAAATCTTCAGATTTTCAATGATGCAATAATTCCGTTCTCTGTGAAGGCTCTATATTCTCAGAGGTCCCAACACAGGCTGCGTCATGCGCCACAGTTTGAGTTGCTGCTCTTAAGCTTGAACCTAGTCAGCTCAAACATTGCACCCACCTTGCGCTGCAGTGTTGTGGTGTGGGAAACCAGCCGTTAAGGCTTTATTCTTGGAAGGCAGAAGCATTTGATGCGAAGAGACTGGAACTATTAATAAAATCATGAAGTAGGTTTGGTGTGGGTGTTTGCGCGTCTTTTTTTCTGTCGCCTTGATGGGCTCTGCGTGGCATTTTTAAAGAGGGCATTGGAAACTGATATCGAGAATAGCCTTAAATTTCCATATCTAAAAAACGAGGGTTTCATCTCTGCTCACTTCAGCGCAATGCAACTTTTTCAACAGACGTCTGATCACTTTATTAGTGTCGTGTAGAAGTAGTGGGTCAGTGGTGAGTGGATGTAAAAAGGCCCTTTGCCTTCAGTGAGGTGAGAGGTGTGAGAGAGTGTGACAGAGAGAGAGACAGACTGAGACAGACAGATAAAAACAGACTCAGACAGATGACACTGATGTCAACCGTGCTATTTTAACGCTCTGCAGGAAATGACGCTTTCTCTCTCTACACGTCTCTCTGTTTTAGTTCTGTGGTAGATGGCATAAACCCGATACGACCTGGTGCAGCTGCACATGACCCTAAGGTCACCGCACTCAAAGCTGTGGAGCTGTGGATCTGTGTTTTAATGTGCGATGGAGCTATACCTATGAGATGTGTTGGAGGTGTGTGATCAATCACTGTTGTTTATGTGAAGGCTGGACGCCATCAAATCCCCTTTCCTAGAACAGCAGAGCCACTACGGATTAATCGAAGCAGTATCAAAGCAGATACAATAGGAAACAGAACATCAAATAAACCTTCAAAGCACTGCGGCACCTCCTCTACATCTTCACTGTCAGAGCTGAGAGCAAAGACGAACTGGAAAACTCTGCTAGTGCTGCTAACTCCACCAGCCATGAACTGGAAGGACTGAGTCATGAACTTATGCTCAACGCCGACGCCTCCTCTTACCTGTCAGAGCCCAAGCTGAGGTGCGACAGCAACAATTCAGCGGTATTATAACACCACCATGATAATGTCATCACACTTTGACTGTGGGGAAGTACGACCACTAGCAGAGGACCTAGCGTACAACAGCAGCAACACATTGTGAATGAGGTGTGTACAGTGGTATGAAACATTTTGGGCACCCCTGAGGTGGAGGCGATCCCATGCTTCCCCCGAGGTACGCGAGGTCAAGCCACTGCTTCTTTTCAAACTGTCACTAATCAGCTTAACATTCCGAGAAGAATGCACACTGCCCAGATCTGTCAGATCAGCTCACAGTGGCCTGTGCTACGACTTACCTATCATCAGAGATGTAGGCCACGACCGCAAACAAACCCAACAAGCGCAAAATCCTTCATGCTGATGGATCAAAGCGGTATCAGGAGGTCTCGATAACGATAAAATATCATCGCACTGCCCACCTCTACCAATCCTTAGTCCATGACATTACTGCCCCAGGGTTAAAGCCACAGACTGTACGGGTGGTTCTGAGCATATCCGAGAGCCCTGTGGTGTCATGAGTAGGAGGAGGGAAGATGTGTCAGAACTGTTGTGGCTGAGTGACAGAGTTGGGGGCAGACGTTGGGGCACTGACTGTAAGCTGCAGCTTGTAAAGACAAACGTGGTAAAAGGGGATGATCTTAAAATAACCAGAAAGGGAGTCAGGAAGGTTCCGTAGGTGTAGGAGGTACGAAAACAGGTCTGTCTGAATCTGTGTTTCTGAGACTGTGTTTGGAATGCTGCAGATTCAGTGGAGAAAATGCTGAGCCACAGGGCATGACCACTTACTGCCCCAGGATAGGCCTTCTAGCCCACATATGGCAACACGACTAAACCCCACCACACACCCACAGTAACTAGAGTAAGAACCACACCCACACAAACAAAAATAACCACCACACACACACACTAACAAGACCAAACGTGTAGAAGCAGGTTGAAACTCACTGAGGTCGAGGACATCGTCGGTTTTGATGAGATCCTCGGGGCGAGTGAGCGGGAGCTGAGTTTCTGGTTCTCCTTGAAGCTGCAGAGACAGAGCTCGCAGCATGAAGAACACTCTGATCGCCTGCAGAGAGAGCAGAGTAAAATTTCGTAATCATAAACCTGCAGAGTGAGAGAGCACACAGAGCCGTGCAGGCGCACGTATTTCTGACTGATGTTTTTCTGCAAGGCCATTACTCAGTTGCTGAATATAGCACGGTAACCCAGAAAAACACCCGGAGGGCGACCTGTAACAATGCTCCCTTCATACTCCTAGTGCCCTAATAAGGGTTCTGGGTACAGAGGCAGAGTCCGTGCATGTGTGAACAAAGTCGCTAATGTTCTGGAGAGTCGTGCTGCATTTCTCAGTGAGAAATCTCTCAGTCTGACAAAGAAAATCTACCGCCGTGCGCTGAACGTGTGGAGGAACCAGTCTGGGACTTCTCTGACACTGGAGCGAATGTGTGAAAGGTGCCGAGGTTTACGTTTCCAAAAATGTATCTGGAAATCAGAGCTGGTCCAGTTCTTACTGCTTTTTATTACTTTTTCTTACTTATTACAGACTTGTGGGTACTTTTCCTAACACTGTGTAAATATTCAACTCCTAATTATTAAAACAAAGGCTTGAAACTTTACTGCAAACAAGTGTGGAGTGAGAATGAGGAAAGAACAGAAATTTAAAAAAAGAAAATCACTTTTCTGTTGAAGTTCTGTGGAAGGAAAGGAGTCTCCGGAACAAGCCTCCACTTGTTCGTTAGTGTCACAGTCGAGGATGATTAAAATGGGGGTTATTACTGTGTAAGCACTTTCAGAGCCTGAAAGCTCTTAACTGAAACAAAGTCCTCGATTCTTAGAATTTCCTGCAGGAAAGTCACGGCCCACAGCGGACACTGTTTTATTCAGAACAGGAAGAGGAAACCTGACCATATCTTTACCCTACACCCCCCAGCTTATTAACCCGATTTCTGAGGAACCAGAGTCTTTCTTCTCGGTACCTGGACAACAGCCACAGACCTTGGATTTGTTTGAATTCTCGCTGTAGCGTACGTTTGCTATTCTGGGGACCACTTCTATAAACCAAAGCAACTCTACTGTTTATTTATCTGAAAATGTGAAGACACCAATCACAGCCTCGTTTTTATTTCCACTTTTAAACTCCACAAGGTTTTAAAGGGAGAAGAGGATTCATATTGAGTGCCTTTAATTGTAGATTTTAGAGTTCATCTCCAGCACTTATACGTAGTTCAACAATGAAGGCTTACAAATAGTCACCTCTGCTTCTGGGGAAGAAAATGTAATGTACCTTTAAGGAACAAAACTGGACTTAACCCACTGTTGTACCTTTAGTGATAATAATGTACCTCCGCTGTACCTTTTTTTCTGAGAGTGTATGAAATGTTAAACACCGCCCCCCCGCCCCCCACCCCACCTTTAAACAAGAACATCCAATCATATCGGCACGGTGGCTTAGTGGTGAGCACGTCCACCTCCCAGCGCTGGGATCTCGGGTTCAACTCCCATCTGGGTGGAGTTTCCGTGTTCTCCTCCGGGGGGTTCTCCGGTTTCCTCCCACAGTCCAAAACCTGTCTAATAACTGTCCTGCTGTGTGTGTGAGTGAATGTCTGTGTGTGTGAGTGAATGTGTGTGAGCCCAGATATGGATTGGCGCTGTGTCCTGGGTGAAAGCCTAGTGCCCGATGCATTCCTCCAGCTGGACGGTCGTTCCTGGTCGAGAGTGCGCTGTGTGTGTTTGGCTGCCGCTTCTCACCAATGTGTGTGTCTGGATTGAGTGTTCTGAGCAGTGTGGATTGTAAAGCGTCCTTGGGTCTCTAGAAAGGCGCTGTGGATGGATGGATGGATAGATAGATAGATGGATAGATGGATAGATGGATGATATAGATGGATAGATAGAGAGATAGATAGATAGATATCGCTGGAAACGTCCTGCAACACTGAGGAGATCAATGAGCAATAACCATAGATTGACCACGTGGAATATATTCTCACCCTCCGCGTCTTCTCCACGTCTCCGCACGGCAGCCTCTTCACGAAGTCGATTCCCGTGAGTGGAGTTCCAGTAGGGGGCAGCAGAATGGAGGCATCCATCATCAGATACTCAACATTCAGGGGTTTACTCTAAACACACACATAAAACACTCAACACCACTTTCCTCTCTTATTTTCCCCCAGTTTAATATTCACATAACAAAAGTGCCTTTACGCTGCCCCCTAGTGTCCTGGATGTGTGACAGATCCACTGTCTTTCACTCAGGGACGACGAGAGCAGTTTGATTAACACATAATCACTATCAGTAATCACTTTCTTAAAAAAAAACATCTTGCGACTTTCAGGTCGTAAAAACTGACAGCACTTTTAATGTGGTGCATTCCTTTTGAAGTGAGTGAACTGCAGAGAGAGGCAGTTTTCGGTTTTGTGTTCAACAACAGCACACACTCATCTGTGACTTGTGCTAAATCATCAGCTCATACTAAACACAAACAATGACAAAGAGAATCACTGGGACTCACAGTCATGCTCCTGTACTCGTCCTCGAACATGTCCAGGAAGATCTCCTCCCCCTGACGATTCCAGGGAACAAAACAAAAGAATAAACTAATACATGAATAAAACAAACCCAAACACAAGCCACACACAGAGACACACAAATATTTGTGGAGCCTGAGAAAACCTAAATACACTGTACACAGGGAGCGGGGACGGATCTCTCTTTCCCAGTGTTTAGGGCTTTAAACATGCTGGAATAATTAAACGCCGTGTTTATCCAGGGCCCATCACGGCTCCTTCTACAACGGCATTACGTCCCCACACTTCAGCTTTTATCATCAGCTCTCTAACATAACATTTATATCATTTGTTTGAAGTGTTTTATTATCTTTCATCTTTAACAGCGGAGGTTCAGGTCATTTGAGATCATCCAAGTTATTTCTAAATACTCTTCCCATTACTTTTAACTGCGTTTATATCTGGACAACGTGATACTATCATTAGGTTTAGTTTTTATGAAGAAAACAATGGACAAAGTAATAAAGGCACTTTAACTCTGGATAAAAGCACTGAAAACAACAAAAACAGTCCAGAAACAGGTGAATAATCTTGTAAATACCGAATGTTTTAGTTATAGATAATGGATTAAAGATGATCTCTCCAACACTGAGAATTAATTCTTCGACACTGCGATAGTTTCTCAAACTCAGCCCTTCCGACGTGTTTGGACAGAGGCGCCAGGGTTTTCCCCTCATTCAAAAGATTAAATGTCCTAGGATAGAGCCGGGGAGTGTTTAACCGGCTGTAATTAGCGTACACAGATCACCAGAGTAGCAGAGGACACACAGATGGAGACCACCAACACACGCAACAAGCGCAAATCTCTTAATTATTTTTTTTGTACTGTGCTCAGAGAGAAGCTTGCCTTGTAAAACCTCCTCAGAAGGTGAAGACTCTCCTCCCTCGCGCCCTTTAAAAAAAAACAAACAAATAACAGACCGTTACTATTCATTCATTCATTCGTTCGCTGTGACGTCTTCATCCTGTTTAGGGTTGGGATGTGTCTCTGGGGGCAAGGAGACCACTGTTCATTTATCAATGAAGTAAACATTTCACAGAAAGTCAAAACCCTCTTTATTTAAAACGTCGACTCATTCTTTTTAAAAAAAGACTTGGATGCAATCTTTTCAAAGCCACGTCCGTGTGAACACCAAAGGCACAGAGAGTGACAGAGTGAACAGAACTCATTCGACGGCTGTGGGAGAGAGAGCGACGCGGAGCGAGGGACGGCAGCTCCCTATTTTCGCCTGTGACTTTTTCACATGATAAAACACCACTGTCGCTATCAGTGCGTAAACCCAGAGAGCAATGAGATTTTACTTCATCAGAAGAACAGAGTAATCCCTGACTACACGATGTTAAAGAACTGTTTTCTCCACTCTGTGCAAACCCCATTCTTTCAGACCCACAGCACAGCGCAAGGACGGACATAGACAGCTGTGGATGCGGGCGGATCGAATATTTAGACACTTAAGACTTAAATCATTCCTGTTTGAGCAGCTACAGCTCGCTTTAAAACACTCTGCACTTTTATTCTGTAACGGCATTTATTTCTTTTCTTTTATTGTATCATTTTACTCTTTTTATGTAATTGATTAATTGGACTTTTATGTTTTTTCTTTTTCCTGTAAAGCACTTTGAACTGCTTCTGTACGAAAGGTGCTCTATAAATAAACTCGCCTGAGTATTGGTTATCGGTTCCCGTAACTCTGTTTTTCTATCGTACGTGTTTCTTTTATTTCCCCCTCTTCCTCATACAGCTGCATTATCTAATTCTTAGCCACAGGAGAGGCACTGAACTTTCCCTAAAGGATTTTTACAGGAATAGGGATCTCTTCCTGATGCTTTACATGACTTTTAGTTTCACTTGAACTGGTCGAAGAAGAAGAAGTGGTGAAGCAATGTGTTAAAGAAGTGTTAAGCAATGTAAATAAAATCGTAATCAGAGTGACATCCCTGTAACTCCAGAGTAATGTAATAAATACTGGGAAACAGTTACAGTCTGAGACTCGACAGGCTGCGGTTCTCTGATTTACTTTGAAACCTTCCTCGTGTCCAGAATTGCACAATAACTTCTGCACAATGTTTCTGCAGCTGATGAGCATTAAAGGGCACATACCCTCTACTTTTGCCTCTGGTGAAAAAAGCAAAAACCCATTGTGGCCTGTGCTAGTGTGTGTTTTGTTTCATTAAGACAACAGCAGAAAGTGTCTTCTGTTATTTGTTCCCTGTAGAGGACTTGCTTTGCTCGTTTACGTATTAATTTTTAGATTTTACTTACTTTTAATTTGTATCACTGCTGTTGCTGCTTTACTATTACTCCCCACCTTTACACTATTTCATAATTAAAACTTGCTTCTTGCTTCGTTTCATTCTTACGTTCAGTCTCTGTGTTTATGAACGATGAAGAAAAACGCCCTCAAAAGCACGTAATACACGTCAGATCCAGAGGCTAAACATTTGTTCTTTTGTTGGTTTACGTTTAATGAGTTCGAGTCACGTCTGTTCTCCAGATGATCGCCAAAACATACACCACCCTACAACACCTGCCTTGCCCTGCAGTCATTGGCTGTATCTGTAACCTCCCCGTCTGCAGTCATTGGATACATCTACACACGCCCCGTCTGAGGTCACTGGACGTACCCTGTATCTCCCACGTCAGCAGTCTGTAGTCATTTAATGTGAAGTAAAAAAAAGAGATAGAAAATGCTGTACCTCCAGACAGGCGAGGTGAACGTCTTTAATGATGCACTGAGCGCTGGACAGAACTGACTGTTTCAGCAGGAGACAGCAAAGCTCCAGTGTTGCCAAGCGCACTCGTCCGTCTAAGAAGCGACAAGCAGAAACAGAAAGAGCGCATTTTTTTAGGGAAACTGTAGCACCTGGAGGAAACCCACACAGACACTGCGAGAACACACTATGCTCCTCAAAGACGGTGACCCACAAAGGGGATCCACCCACGACCCTAAGACTTTGCAGCTGTGTGACAGTGACTCCGCCCCTTTGATTAAACAATAATAATAATGTAGGACTGCCCCCCGACCGCAATCAAACCTCATAGTTTCTATTTTTTTTGTTTCCTGACCTCAGTGAAAAGTGACAACCAGACCTCATCCTATGAAACGAAACAGAAACATTTAAGGTGTCCTGAAAGGGAAGGTTTGAAAAGCTACCTTAAAAGAGGGAAGTGGTGAGCAGAAACCAGAGCTGTGGTAATTATACGCATCACAGCCGGTGGCTAAACTGTTGGCCTGTGTCACAGAGCACACGTAGAGGGCACTGTTGCAATAAATAACTTCAGAGTCTTGTTTACTGGAACTGACACCGCAAATTAAGATTCACGAGCGGTAAACAACTCAAATGAGATATTAGAATAGTTCACATCGTTTTGTATCTTGTCTTGTTTAGTGAATCCTGCTCTTTGTTGTGCACTGCTATCACACTCTGATGCCGTGCCTGATGTGAAGAGTCTGTCGGAGGGGAGTCGACTCCCACCACCACAGGGCTGTGGAGCAGTGGAAGTGCGTTAACGCTTCACTCAGAGCATGTTCAGAGTTCAGTGTCTGCTTAGTTCATATAATCACAAGCAGCAAGGCAAGCTAATGGAAGTGTGTGAGTGTGTGTGTGTGTGTATACCTGGTTGAGCTGCTTGGTTCATGATTCTAATGAGTCTCTCCACCAGAACCTGACTGTATCCGCTCCTCTCTCGACCAGGAACCGGGAGCTGGATATTCTCCAAAAGCTCGGGGTTAATACCTGCAAACGTGCAAACACACAAACACTGCAAATTAACCAAGCTACGTTTGTTGTGTTTGTGTCCATTCATATGTAAATGAGCTGCGTTCAGATTGGCCGTGCTGTAAACAAAGGCAGTTGTGGGGCTGTTTACTGATATTACAGTGTTCTCCTCCAAGCATGTTAAGCTAAGGTGGGTGTGGTGGTGAAACAGAGCCTTGGAGGAAGTCTGTGTTAGCCTTTAGTTTGGGGGCTAGCTAAAATAAGCTAAAGCGGCTAATAAAAAAAGGCTAAAATCCACTTTTGACTGTGAAGGAGTGAGTACCTTTGCTGTGTGTCATGGCGAAGAGCAGGCAGAGGACAAACAGGGCGTGGTAATCTTCTTTCTCACAGTCCAGAGCATTATAGACCATGTCCAAAAAGGGTCTGCTGTGAGAAGAGAGTCTAAAACACTCGCACATATGACAAGACTCAAACGTTCTAAACTACAGCAATAATCAAACATATGAACATCTCAGTGGCACTTTATTTTTATTTTATTTTTTTTTTTACACGTATTACATGTTCCCTGGGTTCGTAATGAGTCCTCAGCTTCATATTAAACCCTCTCAATGCAAATATTTATCATGTTCTTGGTATAAAACATAGCCTTCTTATAGCTGTGCTCAAAAACAAACAGGCAGCTGGAGTTCCCTCGAAAAGTACATGCAATAGAAGGTAAAGAGTGTTTATAGCTGTTTAAACACTGTCAAAGAGAAGTACACACACACACACACATACGTTCCCTGGAAGCCCTGGCTGAATCTTTGTCAATACCCACAAAGCCCAGATTCAGAGGAACTGAGGGAGAAAGGATCTAATGCATGGTCACTTTTCATGGTTCATTTCTCTCAAAAGCCTGGTTTTAAAGAAGTCTCCAGCTGAAAGTGTGTGTTAAAGTTGGGCGTTTTCTTTAGGGAACGTTCAGCTCCAAATGTGTGTGTGTGTGTGTGTGAGTGATTGAGTGAGAGAGAGAGAAATTGATGTGTGTGTGTGTGTACCTGTTTTTCTGACTCTCTGAGCGAGCTGCAGCTGCAGCAGTTTTCTCTTCGTCCGTGATGTTCTGCTCAGTTAAGGTGGAAACATCTGAAATCTTACACTTCTCCATCACCACCATCTCGATCTCTATAACACACACACACACAGGCACAGACACACACACACACACACACTCTTACAGTCGTATGCATAATTAAGCTTTAATATTTCAGGGGTTAATCTCTGTAGAAACACACAAAATCAAATTGGAAGTCCTAAAGCAGCTGGATATGAGCCTGTGATTCCAGCAGAAAACTGCACTTAAAACGTACTTTCCTTACTCTTTTTTCTCTTCACCAGAACAACGCCAAATTAAATTCCTCTGTATGGGACATTTCAACTTACATTAGCCTTTCATTCTACAACAGCGCATATTTTCCACCACGCTTTTCTGCACGTGAACGCTTGGAGAGCAGCTCTGTTTAGTTAATACCTCGAGTGCGTCTGGTATTTTGTGGGAAACGCCCTTTATGTGAAAAGAAGTGGTTTAGGGTAAAAAGGAAAAGCTTTGGGTTCCAGCTCCACCTGTGGAACCACTTTTACAGGACTCTGAAAGTGAAAGTGGAAGAGCACGGTGTGAGCGAGGAGCAGTTCCTTGAAAAACTGGTGTTTACAGCTGATGAGATGTTGTTGTTCTGGAAGTTTTGGTATGTCCTACTTCTGCAGAACTGCTCTGAATTAACCACAGACTCGCAGACAGTTAATAACCTCATGTCTGGAACTGTTCCAATGCTCTTCCTACACCCAACATTAGCATTTCCCCTTTTGTAAAGTTAAAGTCGCAGGTTTATTTCAGAGTGACGGACACTCTGCATTTACTCATGCTGCGCTCCGCTCTCATCAGCGCTAAAGGAACGGGCGCAGAGCTGGGGTTTTGTTCCTGTTACACACCACGTATTTATAGGCTTTTAATGTGTAACTAATATCTGTAAGTATTAAAAAATCTGGTATGAAGAAAGTACATCACAATATGAGAGAGAGAGGAGGGGGGGAGAGAGAGAGAGAGAGAGGGGGGGGGGGGGGAGAGAGAGAGGGGGGGGAGAGGGGGGGAGAGAGAGAGAGAGAGAGAGGGGGGGGAGAGGGAGAGGGGGAGAGAGAGAGAGCGGTGAGAGAAAAATAGAGGACAGAGAGAGAGAGAGAAGAGGTGAGAGAAAAATTGAAGACAGAGAGAGAGAGAGAGAAATGTCAGAAAAAAGAGAAAAAAGAGTGTGTGTGTGTGTTCAGGTGGAGAGAGAGCGAGTGGAAAAATGGCAGAGAGGGGAAGAACAAAGGAGCAGGAAGAGGGAGAGGACAAAGGAGTGTGCTAGAATGAGAGAAAGGAAAGGGATTGAGAGACAGCAGAATGCAATGTGGGTAAGGGAAGGGGGAGAGAGAGAGAGAGAGAGACAGAGAGAAACAGAGAGAGAAAGAAAGAGATAAAAGAGAGGAAAGAGAGAAAGAAACAGAGAGAGAGAGAGACAGAGAGAGAAAGAAGAGAGAAACAGAGAGAGAAAGAAATAGAGAGAAAAGAGAGGAAAGAGAGAAAGAAAAAAGAAAGAGAGAGAGAGAAAGACAGAGAGAGAGAGAAAGAGAGGAGAGAGAAAGAAGAGAGAAACAGAGAGAAAGAAAGAGAGAAACAGAGAGAGAGAGAGACCGAGACCCTTGGAAAGGTGGACATCACAGAATGAATGTGGACCAGAATGACTATCATCATAACGCGCTGCTTAAAATGAGCCCTTTTCAAGTGACATCATGTCAGAGCCCGTCTCTATCTCCAGGATTTCTCATTCTGAGGACGTGGTTAAGAACATTATTAGATCATTGACCTGATTCTCTTCTCATCGACGTGATTTCATTTACAGAAAGTGATTTGCTCCATTGACAAAAGCGTGACACAAGTCCAAAAACACACTTTCAAGAGTAAACTCTCTTAAAACTAATTCGACTTTCAGAACCAGGTGAATAATAAACAAATAACAGCCTTTCTCCAGTCTCAGGATGAGAAATACCACTGATATTAACCAGAGTTAAGATGATTCCACTTGAAGAGATCTCATATCTTGCAGCACAGGGACGAGATAAAAACAGCAGCGCGAGGGTGGAGTTGCTCTGGGAACTGACTCAGACTCAGGGTGGGACGATACGAACAAAAAACCACATCATGATACTTTTTTACAAGATATTTTTAAAATACACAACATGATATGAAGTGTATCAGATACAGACATCATCTCATATCTTCTGTGTGTAGAATCTGTCCTGACATAGATGTAATTCCATTGAACACAAATTTACTTATCAATCTTCATACGATTACATAAGCATTAGCAGCTATTTTGGTGCAGGAACCTAATCATGGAATACACAGAAAAACCCCACCCCTGAAATTCAAGGTCACTGGAGTTGAGCGTGGGTCTCAGAATCGTAACGAGGCGCTCTTACTGTAAAGTGATGATCGTGTGACTCGCAGAAACGTAGCTAGGAGCATGATTTGCTTCTCGTGTTGGAACTGTGATCACGGATTTCGCCGATTTCTGTTTCTTATGAAAAAGCGGAATGTCTCACATGCTGAGTGTGTATCTCTGCGGAAAACATAACTGGAGTGATGAATCATTAAGTGATTCATGTGGACATTTCTGAAGCCTTCAGCATGACCAAAGAAAGACAGAAGTTCTCCAGATTTAGCAACAATAACATTTTTCGCAATATGCTTTAAGGCTTTTTCTAGCATCCAATTGAATATGAAGCTTTTTGTTCGTTGGCGTTCATAACTGAAAACATTGTGGCATTCTTTTAAAAATTCCCAAAAGTTGGAGAAAATTCGTAGAATTCCTATAGTTTTATTGCTGTTATATGCTTAAAAAAATAACATTCCTGAACATTGTGCGCTTTAACGGTAAATATCCGTGTTGTTGCGTTCTAATCTCCGAAAGCCAGTTCCCAGAGTTTCTCCAGGGCTGCAGGGGGCGCTACGGAACGATGGAGGATGAGTCAATGATGGTGGGACATTCATCCGATGCCACTCACCTTCCGTGTCCCCACTCGTCCGGCTGGGCTTAGCCTCTGTACCTTTAGCTTTCTCCTTCTCCTCCTCTGGACCTTCCTCTCCTCCTCCTCCTCCCCCTCCTCCTCCTCTCTCCTCCTCTTCCTCCTCTCCCACGTTCTTGTAGTTCGGTCTTTTCTGCATCTTTTTCCTTCCTCTGTGTCGACTCATCTCCAGAGAGCGCTCCAGACTTTCCAGAGGCTTTGTGAAGCGACGAACTCCGGCGTTAGACTGGGACAAAACCAGAAGAATTTTGAGTTCAAAACCGCAAACGTCACCTTTAATTGGATTTCAATAAATAAAACATTTTTATGGATAGAGGCATTTGTTCTGGAAAGAACACAACACACTGGAGGACTGATTGCACAGTGAATGATAGGAAGCGCTCTGTTAGGTTTTGCAAGAGTTCATTGCAAATACTGACCAACAGAAGTGACCTCAAATTACTTTTGGCTAAGATTTTTATTACAGCAGTGAGACAAAGAGAGAGAGAGAGAGAAAGAGCATGCTCCACTCTCCCTTTCTGAACCATCCTTCCACTGTAAGAACAGCTCAGGGCAGTGGTTCTGAAAGCACATGGATCGGAGGAGGAGGAGG
>NC_089812.1:2085321-2087821 GCF_029633855.1 Hoplias malabaricus | reverse complement strand
CCAGCAGTTGTCATACTTTTCTTCCCTTCACCAGCTTCACAGTTTAGAAGCCGGCAACCAACACCACCCTAGCACCTGCCACCCCCGCCCCCAAGCCCCAGTGAACGCAGATAGACATCTGAGCGAGACGTTCTTAGAAGAGGGGAGACGAGCTCGCAGAAATTCGTCATTAAAGAAAACAGCCGTCCCACACGGAACCTCTTAGGCAGGGTCTGCAGATTCGCAGAAGTGATCGCAGCCTTCAGAGAAGCAGAGCGCCAAAACAGCAGTGCACTGATTACGAGAGGTGTGAGAGGAGTCTGCAGTGGGTTAACCTCACTTCACGAGGACAGTAACATCATATTTTTATACCCTTTAAACAGGCTCCAGAGCAGCTTTCATCGTAGCTGTAAAAACCCTAGGCTTTGACTGAACATCTGCGTAGAAATTTAAGATCGAGAGCGGGGAGAGAAAGACAATAACAGAGGAATGAAGTTCTCAGACAGCTGAGGTTCACTAAAGCCTATGATGGATATCAGCAACAGATGGCAAACTCTCACCAGGAGGCTTACAACACACACAGGAAGTGACATCACAGACACCCTCAGATGTCAGACCTGTCTAATATTATTTGTCTGATATCTGACTATAGGCCTCTTATCTGTTTGGCTGTCTACTATACAGTGCTGTGCACCAGATTTGTACAGTAAGTGTTTATTTGCCAAAAAAACAAACAAACAAAGAAATAATGGTCGACATTAGAATAAACCTCAATAACATTTTTTCCAGTTTTTGTGTGAATGTGTTGTTTAACTTTTTCCAAATCAGTGTAGATTGTAAAGCGTCCTTGGGTGTCTAGAAAGGCGCTATATAAGTGTAACGATAATAATAATAATAAAAAAAAAAATCTCTCCATATTTTGAGGTGATCATCCAGTACCTAGTTTTATTCATTCATTCATTATCTGTAACCCAGGTTCACGGTGGGTCCAGAGCCTACCTGGTATCATTGGGCGCAAGGTGGGAATACACACTGGAGGGGGCGCCAGTCCTTCACAGGGCAACACACACACTCACACATTCACTCACACACTCACACCTACGGACACTTTTGAGTCACCAATCCACCTACCAACGTGTGTTTTTGGACTGTGGGAGGAAATTGGAGCACCCGGAGGAAACACGCAGACACGGGGAGAACACACCACACTTCTCACAGACAATCACCCGGAGGAAACCCACACAGACACAGAGAGAACACACCACACTCCTCACAGACAGTCACCCGGAGGAAACCCACGCAGACACAGGGAGAACACACCACACTCCTCACAGACAGTCACCCGGAGGAAACCCACACAGACACGGGGAGAACACACCACACTCCTCACAGACAGTCACCCGGAGGAAACCCACACAGACACAGAGAGAACACACCACACTCCTCACAGACAGTCACCCGGAGGAAACCCACGCAGACACAGGGAGAACACACCACACTCCTCACAGACAGTCACCCGGAGGAAACCCACACAAACACGGGGAGAACACACCACACTCCTCACAGACAGTCACCCGGAGGAAACCCACGCAGACACAGGGAGAACACACCACACTCCTCACAGACAATCACCCGGAGGAAACCCACACAGACACAGAGAGAACACACCACACTCCTCACAGACAGTCACCCGGAGGAAACCCACGCAGACACAGAGAGAACACACCACACTCCTCACAGACAGTCACCCGGAGGAAACCCACGCAGACACAGAGAGAACACACCACTATCCTCACAGACAGTCACCCGGAGGAAACCCACGCAGACACAGGGAGAACACACCACACTCCTCACAGACAGTCACCCGGAGCGGGATTCGAACCCACAACCTCCAGGCCCCTGGAGTTGTGTGACTGCAACACTACCTGCTGCACCACCGTGCCGCTACCTAGTTTTAGTTTTGAATAAATATTGATTTTAAATAATGTGTGCTGTGGATTTAACAAATTCATGTAAATCAAGGAGAATCTGAACACTGTTCTTCAAACTCACTCTCACCCACTGCTTTATAGAGAAACATTATCTTGTGTTTACTGTGATTATATATAACTTTATACCAGCCCCACACTCACTGAGAGGCACTAGTTTAAATATACATCATTATCTTAGGGGCCTAAGACTTCTGCACAGTGCTGTATGTCTCATATACATCTGTCTGTCTCTCTAATGTCTGAATGCTTCAGCTGAGTCCAATGAATGATACGTATCTCCAAAAAAAATAAGGGAATACGCAAGTCATTGTAAAGATTTTATTCAGAGTCGTTTTGGAGCATTCCTATTGGTCCATTTATCATGACAGTTTCACACACTGTGGAGGACATGACGTAGTAAACATCTATAAAAATGGGGATGTGTGTTTTCATTGGACAGTGACAAGTTCTATCTATACGCTTCTCTGTCTAATATCTGTGTGTACAACCTCATATCCATCTGCCATCGTATGTAAACATATCTACACGTC
>NC_089812.1:2030321-2080321 GCF_029633855.1 Hoplias malabaricus | reverse complement strand
GGACTAGAGGGTTGAGAAGACCCCCACAAGCTTTGAAAGCGACAGAGCTTTCGCGATGAGTCCGACACCAGCATCTGAATTACTAGAGATTTTGTGGCTGAATGCAAATAAATCCTCACAGCAATGTTCCAGAAGAGTAGAGACGGCAACTGCAGTGACGTGGAAGAGCCAAAACATTACTGCCCTACTTGTTGTGTGTGTGTACGGAGACTCACAGAGTTCTTGTGTGTGTTCTTTTCAGCTTGAGACGAGAAGACAGACATGTCCCCGTTCAGAATGACGTCCGCCAGAGCGTTCACCAGGGGCTGGTAGTGAATAATCAGGAAAACCTGAGGACACAACAGTAATATTACTAAATAAATGACTGTAGAACCTTCTTCAAATTCAAGTCCCGTGTTAATCAGGACACAGTTGTCTGTGTTTCTGTTTGTATGCTGAAATGTTGAGCTGCTAGCGAACAATGAGGCGTAAAACAGGAGAGGCGGGAGTCGACATCTCCCACTGCCCGATGCCTGTGGCCGTGTCGTTAACATCATGGCCTCAACGCAAAGGCTGTAGCTTGAGAGGCCGTTATTTTTTAGTAAATCCATAAAACATCTTATATGCCACTAATTCAGGCACATTCACACGCACCAGAGGTAAAGCCTGGTTGATTGCGGCTGTGATGAGGCTAAAAATTAAAGATGCGACGGCAATAACTCACCTCTCCACGCTGAAAGAAAACACACAGCTTTTTCAGTTTGAAAGTACTGAAACTGACCTGAGAGTACATGTTTTCAAAGTCACTTTCATTCAGTTATAAAGATAAGAACATTCGAGAGTCTGGAGCGTTCGCATTGGGGAAGGACACAGGACACAATCTTATAAATAGGAACAATGTGCTTGATTTTGGACTGAAACAATATATTGCATTAATACAATTGAAAACCAAACTACGGGGGGCCATTTATATGGATACACCTTAATAAAACGGGAATGGTTGGTGATATTAACTTCCTGTTTGTGGCACATTAGTATATGGGAGGGGGGTAACTTTTCAAGATGGGTGGTGACCATGGCGGCCATTTTGAAGTCGGCCATTTTGGATCCAACTTTTGTTTTTTCACTGGGAAGAGGGTGACACATCAAACTTATTGGGAACTTGTATATACGCTCCAAAATATGAAAACAAATGCATTTTAACATCACGGTAAAAAAAAAGGGCTGGATTAGGCAAAGCTGGGCACACAGCAAAACCAGTAAAATATAATTAGGACTTCAAAGCTTTTCACATCTGGTTACTATTATCAGATATTATTTGTTACAACATTTCTCTGAAATGCTCAAGATAGCAGTGAGCTGTCAGACTGCACTTAAACTGAAAGTGGAAGCTGCTTAAACGGATCTGAAATAAATAAATAATACAATATAAACAGGACTAGACATGTATTTACAGAACATAGTGTAACCAGCGGTTGAGATCAAATTACGACACACACTGAACCTAAAATACAGACTACAAACACCAAGATTACATTAGAATGAGAAACACGTAAGAAATAAGATCAGATTCAAAGCTGTGAAATACATAAAACTACTGTTTAGAAACTTGTAAAGCAGTTTTAAACCGACATGTTCAATATGATTCATCAGTATTTGCTCCCAGTGAACGGAGCTCAGGGTTTACTGAAGAATGTCATGCTTTGCAACTTTACGCTGAAAGAAATTCTTTTCCTAATCAGAGATGGGTGGTGATTACATCTGGTTAAGTAGCCGTACAGAAACTACATAACGGCTTTGCAGTTAACTGAGAATCTTGCTGATTATCTAATCTGTTTCCAGTGCCGCTTCATACATCAGGTCCATACTTACTATTTTCAATCCTTAGTCTTGCTCACTAGCAGCTCAACACTCGGAGTCACTAATTCACTAATCCTCTGCTTTGGTAGTTTTCACACTATACGACCTGTACTTTCGTATTTCAGTTTATTTCATGCGTACGAATAAGATACTCTAGGATTTTGGGTTATGACAATGTGATCTGTGCTACACAATCTTACATGGTCACAATCTGCAGTCACGCTGACTCTGATTAGATTATTTAGACATGTAAGATTCACAGGATGGGTTCACTCTTACATGGACGACGACTGCGTAAGAGAGGCTTGGAAATGCCCCGGGTGTTTGGGTTTGGGGAGAGAGAGATTGAGAGGCCAACAGCAGCTAAAAAACATAAAGCCGAGGCTGGTGTGAAAGCGGTACTTCATTTCCAGGAAAGAAGCTGCAATGGATTAAATGATACTGTGAGCGCAGTGAATGAGGCAATGTGTGTCCACACACAGCAAATATGCAGCCAGGGGTGTTATTGAAGTGTGAGTTGTTCATGTATCAGATAAACTGCAGTAGGGTTTTTTTTTAGTTAGTTAAGTGTGTTTTCTTGGCAATAAAACTGTTAATCATAACAATCAGGGAAAAAATCAGTATCCAACAAACCTGTAGCACTCTACACATCTGTGTGTTAATGTGGTGAAGTATACATTTGTAAGCCTCTCTAGATCTGTGCGTATGTTCAATAAATTAAATGGAAATTAAAATGGTATTAAATAAGTACTAAAACCACTATCAATGTCAGATTTAAAAGAAGACACGGCACTATCTGCTCTTCTTAGAAAAGTGTTTTAGAAGTGCTTCATTACAGCAGATGATTAACAGATTGTAATCACTTCACTACAGAAGATGATGGTGTGTGCCGATTAGCAGATTTTATCTGTTCATGAAAACGGCTAAATGCTGTTCCTGGGAATGAGCTGAGTCTGCTGTCATCAAAGAGCCCTTATGAAGTTGTGTGTTTACCTGGGAGAGCAAGTAGAGTGACACCTGAGGGTTAATCTTGCGATCTTCACACTGAAAGGAGAGAATATAAATGTCGCAATGAATTCAACTTTAATTAAAATAAAAAAAATGCTATTTGAGCAGCTCCAGACTCTTTTTTTTTTTGTTCAGAAAAATAATTTATTATTATTATTATTTTTTAATAGTTTTAGTAGTTTACTTTTGCATTTATTTGAGTACTTTTATACCATGTCATTAACTGTATGGATTATCTTTATTATGACTATTCATTCATTATCTGTAACCCTTATCCAGTTCAGGGTCGCGGTGGGTCCAGAGTCTACCTGGAATCATTGGGCGCAAGGTGGGAATACACCCTGGAGGGGGCGCCAGTCCTTCACAGGGCAACACAGACACACACACACATTCACGGACACTTTTGAGTCGCCAATCTACCTACCAACGTGTGTTTTTGGACTGTGGGAGGAAACCGGAGCACACGGAGGAAACCCACGCAGACACAGAGAGAACACACCACACTCCTCATAGACAGTCACCCGGAGGAAACCCACGCAGACACAGGGAGAACACACCACACTCCTCACAGACAGTCACCCGGAGGAAACCCACACAGACACAGGGAGAACACACCACACTCCTCACAGACAGTCACCCGGAGCGAGAATCGAACCCACAACCTCCAGGTCCCTGGAGCTATGTGACTGCGACACCTACCTGCTGCACCACTGTGCCGCCCTTTATTATGATTTTTTCATATATTTATAACTAGTTAAGACAAGTATTGATATAAGAATCAAAATGTCTTTTTTGTGAGAAGCACTCCCTGGAAAGAACCATTGCCCTGTATCTGGTGCATTTCAACTCCACGACGGTAGCCATGACAACGTTTTAGGTCCAACTTGTTTTAAATTCATTGATTTCAGTGTGTAATAACTGTGGAAGAATGTGGATTTCCTCTAAATTACTGGCTTTTCTGTTCTTTATAACACTGTCTGCGGTTAGAATTCTTTGGAGATCTGTGGTTTCAGCACAAAGTTTGAACGCACTTTACACTTGTTCAATTGTAATGAGATGGAGTCAGGTTGAAAATGACTTTGCATTTGCGAAATATTAGGGCTTTAACCTTGGGACTTCAAAAATGGCCCTAAAACGGCCTCATACTCAGCAGGTTAGAGGTGCGGTTTCCTTGGCTCTGACTGACATGGAGAACCGCCAACCACAATAACATCCTTTACAGACACTTTTTTTACCACACAACACCACCATCCTCCCAAAAGCATCCCAAAGTACCTCTGCTTCCAATGTGGTATTTTCTTTGGATGATGGGATGTGGTTAATCTGCAGCCCTGCTATTTGTTTTAAGTTCTAAGTATTTTGAACCCGTCCCAAGTCCCACGGTATCATAACCCAAACAGACACAACCCCAGACGATCCATCACCCGCCATGTTCGAAAACAGAGCCCAGTGAAACTCTTCCTCAACCCGAACAACAACCTTGGATATTAAATTCGCTCATAAACAGAGTCTGAGAAATTCTGACTTAACCTAAAACAATGTGAACCACAAAGTCCAGGCCTAAGGATTGTGGAAGTGTAAAGCAGGTGTGTTCTGCGTAGTTGTACCTGCTCCTGTCCGAGCAGAGAGTAGACGTAGAGCGGGAGGAAGAGGCGGTTGAGCAGGTGGTCCGTGAGAACGTCGTTCAGGAACTCGCAGTTGATGATGAGGATGTCGTTCAGATAGTGAAGATGATCCAGGTGCTCGGCCACAAGGTCGCTCAGCTTTCCTCGGTTTTTATGCCTGACGATGAAGCGTTAACATCAATCACAGACTGAAATTCTTTTATTATTATTATTATTATTATTCATTCATTTCATTCATTATCTGTAACCCTTATCCAGTTCAGGGTCACGGGGGGTCCAGAGTCTACCTGGAATCATTGGGCGCAGGGAGGGAATACACCCTGGAGGGGGCGCCAGTCCTTCACAGGGCAACACACACTCACACATTCACTCACACCTATGGACACTTTTGAGTCGCCAATCCACCTACCAACGTGTGTTTTTTTTTTGGACTGTGGGACGAATCCGGAGCTATTATTATCCATCCATCCATTATCTGTAACCGCTTATCCAATTTTAGGGTCACGGGGGGTCCAGAGTCTACCTGGAATCATCGGGCGCAAGGCGGGAATACACCCTGGAGGGGACGCCAGTCCTTCACAGGGCAACACAGACACACACACACTCACACCTACGGACACTTTCGAGTCGCCAATCCACCTACCAACGTTTGTTTTTGGACTGTGGGAGGAAACCGGAGCACCCGGAGGAAACCCACGCGGACACGGGGAGAACACACCAACTCCTCACAGACAGTCACCCGGAGCTGGAATCGAACCCACAACCTCCAGGCCCCTGGAGCTGTGTGACTGCGACACCTACCTGCTGCTCCACCGTGCCGCCCATGCTATTATTATTATTATTATTATTATTATTTTCCTTAATATATGTGTGTGACTGTGTGTTGGGGGTTCAATTAACTGTCTGTGACCCCATTTAATCAAAGCCCCACAACCCTGACAGCAGTGTCCTCCCCTCGTTTAAACCACCCTGATCTTTAAAACAGTTCACCCCGATGCGAGCGCACATTAGTGCTCTGTTCTCGTTCATCTACCGTTCTCATTTTTGCCATTTTTACTCAGTGCTCTTCTCTCTCTCTCCATGCTGGCTGTGCTCCGTTTAACCTCATCTTTGCGCACTCACATAAACGCGGGTCTAACGCTGTAATGGAGCGACTCGGATGCGAGTGCAGGACAGTTCTGAAATCTCTGCGTTTGACACCAGAAGCTGAGCAGAAAGAGAACAGGGAATTGTTTTCATTTCCCATTGAAAAAGAGCTTTGGACCTGGGAAAGTGATGCTTTATCTCAAATATCTCTGATGTGAAAATGTAGTGTGTGTGAGACCCAGCTGAAGAACAGCCACATCACTGGCTTCAGAGGACTAATAAAATCTGTGTAAACAGTAAATAGAGACTGCCATGCGGCTGACTAGCACAGATATCTGTAAATATTTATGGCCTGTACTGCCATCTTGTGCCCACATTGTGAATTTCATGCAAACTACTGTTACCTACCGTGAGGAAATTCTAACGTTAACGTCTCAGCCCTGGTTTTATAACAAAAACCGGACACATCCGACTAAACATCACCATCGAACAGTGGGTTTATTATGGAATAATGATCCTCTGGGAGTGTGTGGTTCTTACTCTTCGTCTGTTTGAACACACTTGTCCAGCTCGATGACGTGGCTCCCGATGAACCACACCAGATTGGAGAAGTAGGGAACGGCTGTTTTGTCGCGGATGTAATGCAGCATGTGCTGGTTGTCCACTGAAAAACACGGTAAAAGTCAGTAGTTAGGGAGGGTTTGGGGCAGGGTTTTCAGCTTGGATCTGAACCGAGTGTTCACTTTAACGGTGTGTGAAGGGTCTGTGGAGGAAGCTGGATGGTATTGTGAAGGAATGTGACAGTTCTCTCAGACTAAAGAGAACGTATGCCATTAAAAGCATTAAGAAGAACTGGACTTTTAAAGCTCTATATAAAAAACAGCTGCATTCGTATTAATGGTTTAATTTAGAAACTTTTTTGCATTCTCTCTCTCCCCCCTCCCTCTCTCTCTCCCTCCCTCTCTCTCTCTCACACACACCTCTCTCTCTCTCTCTTCATCTGGAGGTGTTTAGACAGCGAAGACACCTCCAAATCCTTAAACATACCGTTCTACCTCCAGATGTGGAGCTTCAGAACGCAAACAACTCAGAGAGCAGCAGTTCTCCAGAAACGCAGATGTTGCCTTTCATTTTAAATTGTTATTATCAAGAATTAAGAACGTTATTATGAATTGAAGATGAATCTGAGGCCTATAAAATGCGAGCTGCGTGTATCTGGATGGTTTAGTACAGAAAAGGTGTTATTAAAATAATGGGGTCCAGTAGCTAAAAGCGCTGCTCTGTGAACCACAGACTCCAGCATCTTCTCACTGAGAGATAAAATAACAGCACGACGTGATAAATATATATAAATAAATAAAATAATCTGAAAAATTTACAAATACAGACACCACATGGAAAGAAAGAATCAACACTAATTCACTCTAAATTAATGCATGGACAATATTTACTAACTCTGGTTTTGTTCACATTCAGAATTTGGAGTTCGCACAAAACAAGTCGGCCATTTGCAAAATAAGGAGATCTTCCCACCTGTTTTATTTACGTTTTCTTTGTGTAGAATCTGTCCAAACCTCTCTAGCATTGATGGAGGCTAACGTGCTCAGTGCTCAAGTGTTCCTGCTATATACTATTTAATATCAAATCAGGTTTAACGATATAACCAAGAAGAAATTAAAAATATATATTTAGCACCCAGAAAAATAAGAACTAAAGCCACAAGAGGGCGCTGTTGCTCTTCATCTTATACATAAAAATCTCAACTTGTGGTGGACTGGTTGCATATCCGAGCGTTCTCTAGTCCTGCGGAAGAGAGATGCGTGTAGATGCTGTTGGTGCAGATGTTTTCAGAATGTTTTCAGGAGGATCAGAGGCCTGATCACTCACTCAGTCACTCAGTCATCCTGTGCTGACTCGTCAACTGCTCTCACAGAAAAGAGGCGCTGCTTTTACGCCAGCCTCAGCTTTATGTTTTTTAGCTGCTGTTGGGATATTCAACAGAATATTCTCTAAATACACTTACATCTTTTCACGCCCCACCCCCCACCCCTTTTACGTTCCTGCACTTGGCCAAAACATGTGCCAATCCTTATTCTGCAAATGATCAACTGGTTGGTTTCTAATGTAAACAATAAACATGCAGATTAAAGACCAAAACAATCACATAAAAAATGAATCAGTGAAATTTCTGAAATGCACTGAAACTTACATGACACTGGAATAAGGCACACAGGAGTCACCATAGAGGAGGAGGGAAACAGATACACGGTTAATAGGGTTAAGGGAGTAGAGCTAACGGAGCTTCTAGCCGTAAGGATTTACAGCTCATAATCCCACCACACCTTGCACACCTGAGGATAAAAGCCCCTAAAAACACTCCCAAAACAACAGTGATGCTTTTACAAGTGCAAAATAAGGCCCACGTGAACAGTCTCGACCAGATGAGCTATAGAAGCTCTGCCTGAACTCATGAACATGCTGAAGAACAGACATTTACCAAAAACAGAGCAAGAGGAAGATAACGTTGAGTTAACGCTAGAGATGGCCATTAAATTAAACCATTAAACCTTACATTTATTAAATGCAGCGACGTCTTCTAAAACTCAAAGCATTTACGCACACACAATAAAATACGATTAATTCGAATATTCACAGTTTTACTCTTGATTTTAAGGAGCGTGACGGACAGTAACGGAGTAAACGTCTGATATATCGTGCCATCTCTAGTGAAAACACATCTGTGACAACAATAATAATAATAATAATAATAATAATAATAATGCAGTAAGGTCGACGGAAAACAATGCACCATGCGCCTGTTGCGAATCTGGCCAAGAATCTGCCCCAGAATCGAACCCCAGATTATTCCCATAACACAGAGATTAGGAAGCTTCAGAGCGACAGTGAAAGGCAGGAAAGGGCTCAGGGGATTATACAGTAATGCAGAAACAGCCAGAGGACATTTATTTTGCTTAAATGTGTTGCATTAGATGCTCAGAGTGAAGAAAGCTGAAGACAATTTTAGTGACAGAACAGCAGCCAAGTTTCCATCCAGCTCCGGAGTTACAGTCAAGTGCAGAACAGAGGGGGTGCGCCATGTGTTTGAGAAATGTTTTAAAAGGCACACTAGCCACTAGGTGGCAGTGCAGTGGTGTTGCTTTTTTTTCCCCTCCACACTCACACCTTTAAAACTCTTCCCCAGACTCCAACGTTCTTTACATTCTTAGTAACGTTACGGAGTCGCAGTGTTCACCAGGATCCAACTCGGCAGCCAATGAACTCACCACATATCGCCATTTCACTCAGCGCTGCAGACAATAGTGGGCTTTCCATCCACCAAGGATTTGCACAGAGAGAAAAGCCCCAATTTCAAACAAACGCCCAATTATTCTCAGTAAAAACCGGATGGAAACCAGTCTGTTTCTGAGCTCTGTGGCAGTGTGAGCGTTACCTCTTCTGAAGAGAGATCTCTCCGTTACTCAGATGAATGAAAAGAGAGATAAAGAGCAGGCAGCTGCAGCAGAGAGCCAGGCTTTTAGTGTTTGATTAAAAGTTTCTGCAGGTTTCTACTCACCTTTGTAAACATTGAGAGTGATAGTCCTGACCGCGATCCGGACCATGCTCTCGGGGTGGTTGAAAAACTTAATGGCCTCCGTGTACAGGGCAAAATCATTAGTGTGCTGGAGGCATGGGAGAGAGAGAGCGAGGCCATGAACCGGAGAGAAGGATTCACTCAGAGAGAGAGGAAAGCTGCACAGAAACTGTTGGACTAACACGAATAACACGAATACTGCTAAAGCTGGTACCGAGACAGACGGCCGAGTCCAGTCTCTTAATCACTGAAATGACTGAATCTCCATGCCACTCGGGGGTTAATAACTGGACTTCGTAAATCAGTCAAGCCCTGACTTTGTTCTAACAGTTGAGAGACGCACACACAGTTACAGCAACTCAGATATAATCATATCACCAGTTGCAGAAGTTCCGGAAAATAAGAACAAAGACGATCTCCTCTGTCTTCTGCTGCAGACTCCACAAGCCTGGGCTGAACCTACGCTTCTCTACATCGCTACACGTGTGGAAATACGTAACGTTTGCAGCCACAAATCTCTCCTACAGCAAATCCTTCCTCTCAGGCTTCCTTTATTCCCGACACGGGCGAGCGAGTGTGCTCGGATGTGTCCAGGAATAAAAGAAAATATTCAGTACAACCATTTACAGTACACCAATAACTCTCCCCTATACCAAGGAGCCATCACATACACTAGAGGCACTCATCTGAGGCCGTAACAACACTGTGTTTACACCTGGATTCGCTCTAAATCCCAAAACAACACAGTTATAATAGAGGAAAGTCCAGATTTATATTTATAGTTTTGGTTACAGAAACTGTACATTTATTAAAAAGAGAATGTGTGCATTTAAAAGCTGTCATTATACGATTATTACTTCTGTAGTTTAATATATATACATTAATAAACATCGCTGTTATTTCACTGTTTATTCTTAGGTCCATTATCATCGTATAAATGATATTAATGTGTAATTGTGATTAAACGATAAATCCCTGCAGATACTAAATTAGTTTTATAAATATATGTAAAAATGGTAATCCTTCCCAATCTGGCAACCTAGACCAGGATCTGTTGATTCTAACATTCACCACAGACCTGGTTTAACCTCGAATCTATTCCACAAAGAGGGATTTCGCAATTCCGTCAGATAACGTTAGCCCACAATAGAGGCATGTGCTACAGGACTGTTCTCAGCTCTAACTAGAGGACAGACCCAAATAAACAACTACAACAAATAACAACCAGAGCCCTGATGTTATAAATTAAGAGTTTCTAAACTTCACTGTGAAAGAATGAAATGTCAACCCCCAAAAAAACCCAATAAACACCTCACCTCGTTATAAAAGAAGTGAACCGTGTGGTTGTTAAGCTTCAGGGACAGAGTCTTGAGGAAGGAGATGTAGTACGCCATGATCTCCTCGTCGGAGAAGTCAAATTTATGGACGATAATTGAATTGACGTGATTATTGGACAGCAGATAATCTGGAAAGGAGAGAGGGAATTTGTCGTGTTATTTTAACATATTTGACTTTATTTCCAGGCACAGCATCCATTAAGAGTTATTCGTTTTTAAGCCTTATGCAGGAAAATCTATAGGTTGCACACACAGTGGAACCTCTACCTACGAACTTGATCCGTTCCGTGACCCGGGGTTCGTAAGTGGAAAAGTTCGTTTCTCGAGTCAGTTTTCCTCATTTAAAATAATGGAAAAGCAATGAATGGGTTCCAGCCCCCACCCCGAGAGTCACCCTTTTTGCACTGATATATGTTTACAACACTCTCAAATTAGTAAAAAAATACATGTAGCGTTACTAAAAATAAAAGAGAAATACAGTGGAAACAGTAATAAAAAAGAAATAATAAAGTTGTAAGTGGTTACACAGCGCTACCTTGAAGACGTGACGACTGGCTGGAGGAGTAACACAGGCACTGGCTGTATGACGGGGGGTGGGGGGTGGGGGGAATAACGGAGAGTAGGTGGTGAATGTGGGGAGACGAAGCGTAGATACGGCTTAACTTAGCACCAATTTCAGTGTCTGCTATTTACACCAATGCTAAATTGCTAAAGCTACAATGTGCTAATCTTAAAAGCTCACTCCAGTCTGGGGGGCGCTGGGAGACTCACCTATTGGGGTCAGTGGACATTTCCAGCCGCCGGCTCGGAGGAGGCTCGGGTTCGTTTCTAGAGTCACGGTTCATTGGTGGAGGCAAAAATATTCAAATGCCCGGTTCGTATCTTGGAAAGTTCGTTAGTAGAGGTTCCACTGTATGTACATCACTGGCATTGTATATTTAACCCAGATATAAAAGCCTTGAAAGAAAGCCGCAAAGCTCCAGAGTTGACTCTTATAAACTGGTTTAGCATCGTTTGCTTCTCCTGGTCCTCCTAAAGTCTGGGCTCTGGGGTCAGTCCATTGCTCAGAGAAACAGCAGAAGCTTCTTCTTTAGTCCTTATTTATTGACAACGCAGCCCCAGGAAGGAGGACGCTGGACGCAGGAGAATTTGGTCGTCTGGGCATTTTATAACGCAGAAACGTCATTTATACTCAAAGAAAACACTGACCAGAACGGCTCTCTACTAACGTTTTAAAGCACAGCTGAGTACTTTGGCCACGTCTCTCCAATGGCCGAACAGTAAGTTTGAAATCGAGCATCATTTTGAAGGGTACTACTCTCTCTCACCAAGAGCTGGTCGTTTACGTAACTGAAGATGGACCAAAATTCATAGCACATTTCTTTGTTACTAAGCAACTGACAGCAGACGTGTCCAAATACACTTGTGCTACTTAGTGAACTTAATCTCGCTATAAAACACAACACTGAGGAGAGTTCAGGGAGCCATTTCAGTCACAGCCTCTCTTTCCTTTCCATTCGGCAACTCCTCCATTTCTTCTTACTTTCCTGGTGTTTCTCGTCAACACTGCGCTGTTTATCAGGAAGTTAAACTGAAGACTCCAGGGGCTTGTAGGGCTTTTGTGGGTCTCGTGTTCTTCTGAGATTTGAATCCATTTCAGTAGCTCCCTTACCTTCCTCATGAAGGTAGATTAAATAGTCTAAAGCTCCTGAGAAACATCTCAAAGGAGGAATAACCTTCATTTTTGTCTGAAAATGAAATTCGGCGAATACTCACAGAGAGACGTCTCGTGACTTATGTTCTCGAAAAGTATGTTGAGCGTCTGCAAGAGCTGGACACAGACGTAGCGTCCTGACTTCTGTCGTAAGATGTTGAGGAAGAACGCAAACATGTTCTTCTCCAAAAAGAAGCTAAAAAGAAAGAAGAGATTAAATCAGTGGCTTGTGTAGCTCTGGAACACCTCTGCAGCCCGTCCTAAAAGTACTGGGTGGAGCAAGCTGAGCTTGCTAAGTTGTGTTCATGTACAGCTGCTCCAGAGCCTGCGTTTTATGTCATGTTTTTTAGCAGCGACTACAGAAACACCCAGTCTCACACATTATAAGCCGTTTCTGTTCATAGGAACGTTATACCTTAGTGAATGTGATTAAAAATGACTTACTCAAAGACAGAGCTGTCATTCTGATCTCCCCAGATGAGAATCTCTGTGATGGAGCGAATCGTCTCGACGAGTAAGTTACGGTTATGATCCGTCACCGTTGTGTTCTTCGTCAGGACATGATACATGTACCTAAACAAGACAAGATAAATTTACAGACTCTTACAGCACTGTCATCCCCTGTTCTTCAATGGTCAGAGCAGGTGTGAGTTGCGCTAATGTAAGTGTTGCTAGAGTTTTAAACACTGTGTCCCCTAATGTCCTAAGTCCTTCACCAGTGGACACAGGACGCTGCCCACAGGACGTGGTTGGACTATTCGTACTCCAGCAGTGTCAAAGAGGGGTTTAAAAACTCCAGCAGCACTGCTGTGTCTGATCCACGCTGTTATCTGCTCTGTGAAGGCCCTGACCTTTGAACTCATCTGTATGGTCAGTAGAGCTGGTATAATGATTAACGTGTGTAGTATTTTTAAGTGTGTTCAAATCAATAAACTGAACATAAACCAACAGAATAAAGGCTTAAAACTGACTGTTTACATCTCACTTTTAACCAAGTCTTTATAACAGTGAATAATAAGTGGGTTATTATTGACTGTTAGTGATTAAGAAACAATAAAGCTACATCACTCACAGTTACGTACACACGAATAAAACCAACAAATTGATCAGCGTCTTATTCCAACTCTAGGTTCCACCTTAAATCGTGCCGCAACGCGCCACCATTTAAGGTGGAATTGCGAGTTAAAATAAGTAGCCGGGGAAATTCAGGTTACTGCTGGATACGACGGATTTGTACCCGTTCTAAAGACATTTTTACGAAATATTATGCGTTCTTTGACTAAAATTACCTCTATTGGTGTTGGGCAATTAGTTAAATGACGTAAATAAAAAGGAAAAAACACCCTGAAATGCTGCGAGTTGTCGTCCCGAGTTCCAACACTTACTTTAAATGATCCAAAGAGTGAATATTTTTGGACTTTCCTTGGCCTCCCACCCAGCTCCTGGACCGGCCGAACATCGCTGCAGCTTTGTTTACTGTGACACTTTATTTATTTTAAATAAAAAAGGAGACAACATCGCTAACAACCAACAGAGACAGCAACGGCAGCCGTTCCGTTGGATCATGGGAAATGTAGTTCACGCTTACCAGCCGTCGCAGTCAAAATACGCAGCGTTCAATACTTCTATAAGCTTCTGTAAATGTACGTCTTTCCAAATTATCACCATGTCGGGGCCCACTGGGCAAACCTCTCATGGCTGCATTATATCAAAAACCGGAAATTTGTCTGCAGAAATGAAACATCTTTAACATTTGTTGGGTGTCTTTTACTCATCTTGTTTATATCTTAAGTGTTTTGTCTTGGTTCATGCAGAAAGGGACCCCGGTGTATTTAGGACTGTCAGACTTCAGTAGTGTTCTTGGGGACTGCTGTGGACAAATGATTAAAAATGTCAAATTGGGACTGAAACGTCTCTTGTCCTCAGTATTCACGGCTGATGTGTCCTTCATTAAAAGCCCTTCCTGTAATATATACTGTGTGTTTCTGTGCGTTCTCTCCCGGGGATAGCTTAAATGCAGAAGATAAATATCAATGTGTATTATACTGTGAAAGTTAAAGTAGTTTATTCTCGAAGTGTACGGGCAGCACAAGTAGGAAACATCTGAGTTCACACAGTGGTCGTGAACTTCACAGGAACGAAGCGGACTCCATTTCCCAGAGTGCACTTCGAACGGAGGAGTTGGCCACACACTGGATTGACGGTTGTTTTCGTTCTTCGCTGGAAATGTTAGATGATTATTCGCTATAAACCGTGTTTTTGGAACCAGTTTCTTCAATTCGTAAAGAATAAGCGTTGAAACGCTTTAAAGAAGTGGAAAAAGTTGAAGAAGGAATGGGAATAAAAGCGGAAAAGCTTTGGAGAAGAAGAGGCTTCGTAGAGGCTTCAGTTGTTGAAGGCTGCTTTAAGCAGTAAATTCAGTGTAAAATAGGACTTTTGGGTGTTCGATTTTGTGTTTTTTGGGAGGAAGAAGGGTCGGTTTTTGCTGTAAATTGGAATGTGAAGTATTCTACGGGCTAGAATTTCAAAAATCAAGTCTGGGATGCTTGGATTGAAAGCAAGACTTTGGCCTAGCCATTTTCTGTTGTGAAGAACACCATGTGAATGAGCTGAAAAGCTGAACATATGCCGGAAAAACCACCTGAAACCCTGCAGTTATGACCCCGCCATCCACCCACTTCTTCTGACCAGTCCAATACTAACCACCGCCGTCCAGATGTGTGGGATTCTATGAGCCACTCAGTTTACCTGCGTCCAGATTCGGTGGAGTGGTTCATCGACGAGCTTCCATATATGTTTTATCTTGGCCTCTTCTTTGTGAACGTGTTGATCCTGTATTATGCCTTCCTGATGGAATACATTGTCCTGAATGTAGGGATCGTGTTCCTGCCGGAGGATATGGACCAAGCTCTGGTGGATCTGGGCGTCCTTTCAGACCCTGCGTCTGTCCCGTATGACACAGACACAGAGTTGGACGTTTTTGAGGGATATCTGGAGTAGACTGTCGTTTTTCCTGTTTGCCAAAGTGCTGCTCAGCTCTTTGGTGGAAGGGAAGATGCAGCAGAGAACTAGAGGAGCGATGGAAATCTTGGAAGACGGAATGTGGCCCTGGACGCCCCATTTTAAAAAGTAGCAAAATGGCTTTTGTTGTAGGGGTGGGCGATATGACGGCAGTATATTTAGACAGTTGTATTAGGGGTTATTAAAAATGAACTAGTTATTATTTGATTACATATTTCACTAGAAGTGATTAGAGAAATATAACCTCAGTTCTGCAGTCTGAAGCTTATCCAGCAGGGGGTGGTGTTTGACACCGTATTGTGCATCATTTGAAGAGAAGAAACAGCTGAATAAAACAGCAATGCTTTCTTTGTAACGAAATGTTCAGTTCCGTGTTTAACAAAGCCAGAAGATATCACAATAACATTGTAGTATATCCATAATCACCCACCTCTAGATCCTGATACCGATAATTCAGGATACTCCAGTGCACAAACTGACCATGTGTCATATCTCCACAGGTTCAGGGTCAGACGGAGCCTGACCTTGAGGTCCGTTGGTGTTTTCCCAGAAAGAGACTGATAGAGTGATCGGACGCTCTTCGTAAGGAGATGGACGTCAGGCTGCACCCAGCACTGTGGATAAACACCACCTTCACGTCCTTAATTCTACACTTCACCATAAGTTTTAGGCCCTGAGATGACAAGGAAGCTCCATCACATTTTCCACACCGTTCCAACGCAGAAATAACAGTAATTACAGCACTTAACCTTTCGATCTCAGCCGACAAAGCCAGGCCTAACTCTGCATGAGCCTTTTCTCTTTTCTGTTGTAGGTTTAGAGCCTTTAAAGCAATACGTACTGGACACTGGCTGGGTCCTGAAATGCTCAGTGGTTATGCTGCTTCGTATGAGATTTTCCTGAGAACTGTACATTTGTTACATGCTGTAAATGATGTATAAGATCTGATGCATTTCAGACTCCCACAGTATCTATATATTTAATAAATAATACTTTCACTTTATTAAATGAGTCTTAAATGAGTCTGGCGTCTTTTTTTTTTTCTTTAAAAGAGGGATTGCTAATTTCATGCTAAATTAAATATTGAATTCATTTTTATGGCTCTGTAGTGAAATCAAAGGGAAGGAGAGAGAGGGTGGCTTCCTACCTGCCTCCAAAAGTTACATAGTGCAGTTTCTGCAGTGCTGAGCCCAGGGTAGCAACAACAGACGCTCTGCTCTCCTTCTTAATGCTCAGTGAAGTATCACAGTGATTTTAAAGCTGTAATTTTAAGGTAAAAATATGACCTAGCGTTCCTTTAAAATGGTTTGGTTTAGGGAAACAGGATTGAATTAAAACAGACTATTCATTTCAGCTTAGGGTCTTTGCGTGTGGTGTAGAGTGACGTAGCCCTGTAACTCAGTGTTTATTGGCTGAATAGAACATGTTGGGAATGTAGAATAATTTAATAAATATTTGCAAAATTGATGGTATTTTTTATGCTAAATATATTTCCCCAATTTTTTTTCAGTCCGGTATTATTCTGAAACAATACCAAACGCACACACACTCTCTCTCACACACACACACACACTCTCTCTCTCTCACACACACGAGATGGAGTTCATTTCATTAAAAAAATTGTTCTTTATTCAGCATAAAAAAGGGAAATGACAGAGACTTGTGCAACTCAGCGTATGAAAGTACCGTGGAAATTAGTGTCTTTTCTGAAAAACAGTTTTGCATAGAATCCAGTGCATTGTTAAAAGAGGAACTGTTAGTAGCAGCAATAAAAGACGGGGTGATGTGCTTTTAAAGAGGTTTGATCCTGGAGTCCTGGAGCCGAAGATGACCGAAAACCCCAAGCGGGATACAGTTGTTCCACATTCTGAGGAGAAAGAAGAGAGGAGCCTCGTTAGTCTGGAGTCAAGTGGATGGTTTTTTTTGACATTACAAATGCAATTAATTAATAAATAAGGAATCTGCTGCTGGGTCCAGACACCGTCACGGTCCGGTGATAAACACGTATCTCCAAAAACAGTACCTTTACAGGAAAAAGAGGAAACCTTAATGTTCAATGGAAGTCAGAGTAAAAGTCATTTTGGAGCATTTCTATTGGTCGATTCCTCACAAAAGGACAGCTGTTGTGTAGTAAACTGAATACCCACAGAAATGGAGACACGTGTTTGTAAATGGACAGCTGTGACACAGAAAATAACTCCAGACACTCACTGTAGAGACTTCATGCTCGGTGAGTTTTTTAAAGCTGCGCTAAGCTTCTTCGCTCCAACATCTGTGAACTTGTTGTATTTGACACTGTGGAGGAATAAAAGAAAAGGTTTATTATTTCACACTTTAAAAGAAATGAATACAGTGGTGTTTACGGAGAAAAGGAGAAGGTCTGAGTAATTCGTTCAATGTTTACATAGAAACATGGTAGAGGTGACAGTTAACTCAGTGACCTTTTTTTTAAAAATAATATATCTTCAAAAATGTTTACATAATATATCACACACAGCATTGACAATAATAAGAAAAAAGAATAAATAAATACATAAATAAAATAATAAGAAATAATCCAAAATAACCAACGGAGTACAATGAAAGTAGCAAAATGACAAATACATTTCAACGAATCAAACAATTGTTCCACACAGAGAACATGTTATTTCTTACTAGTTCAAGGAATAAGGTTTAAAAGACCTGGAAACCGGAGGAAACCCACGCAGACACAGGGAGAACACACCAGTAGTGTGTTCTCACAGACAGTCACCCGGAGGAAACCCACGCAGACACAGAGAGAACACACCACACTCCTCACAGACAGTCACCCGGAGGAAACCCACGCAGACACAGAGAGAACACACCACACTCCTCACAGACAGTCACCCGGAGCGGGAATTGAACCCACAATCTCCAGGTCCCTGGAGCTCTGTCACTACCTGCTATGCCACCGTGCCGCCCCGCACCTCTAATAGGCGTCTTGCCTGTGACGTAGATGGTAATTTAACGCAAAATGAGGAAAAGGTGTGTTGTTTTTGGCTGCAATCATTCAATGTACAGTGGGACATCTGTGAACAAATGGCCCAAAGATCCCAAAATATCCAGAAAATGGACTAAATTTGTCCACTTTAAACGGGCACTTTGGAAAGGACCCTCCGTCCATTAGTGTAAACACTGTAAGAGCGCACATAAGGCATGAGATGGCAGAAATATTGTTTGCCACAGCGACCCGATTTCAAAACGTGTTTTGGTTTCGACTGAACACATGATGTAGTGAGATGTGCCACTGCGGTGTGTAACTAGATTACTTCCTGTAATTACTTTTGAAGTATATCATTATACGTATTAAATGAAATACTACATTTAAGTGTGTTCACTTTTTTTTCACTGCAAAGTAAGTGTTTATTTAACATTTCCTTTTATTTTCTCTGAGGAAATTTATTTTCAGTTTTAGTTTTAGATTCCTTCATTCTTTCTTATAATTCACATGCTCTGGATTTTCATGTGTTTCCCTCCAGTGCAATGACACACACTTTCACTTTTACTCTTAGTGCCATAAATAAAAGGGAAAAACACACTTTCGAAATGTGGAAAAGTCTCAGAGGTTTATCTGTGGTAAAGATTCCTTTATGAAGTGTATAAATGTTGTCTCTGTAAAAGTTATTCCACTTTCTGTACGTATTTAGTTTTATTTTTCCACCCCCAAAAAAAGAATGAATTTGATGGAGACCAGCTGAAGGGATTCTGGATGCAATAAGAAAGTAAAAGCACATTTTTTCTCTTTTCATTAATATTTTAAATTAGTTTGATATAACTGACTCACTCCAGGTCCAGCAGGGACTTCATGGCCGGTAAAACTGAGGCCAGGTTCTCAGCTCCAGCATCTGATATGAAATTCTCATAGAGACTGAAAAAGAGAGAATAAAAGAGAGAGGGAAAATTAAATAAGATCCCAAAGATAATTAAAGAAACAAATAATAAAACAAAACAATAAGATAACTATGTATACATAGAGACACTGTGCATTTAAGACTGATATATGTAAATGAGCTCTGTTCTGATTGGCTGTGCTTCAGGTAAAACAGGGCAACTCCACACAGCTCATACCTCAGACTCTGGAGGGATGCTGCTGTGGACAGGGCCAGGGCCAGTTTCTGCGCCCCAGCATCTCCAATACAGTTCTGAGAAAGACTGCGGAAACAGCAGAGGGCACTCAAGGTCAGTTTCAAGAAAACGATGGAAGAGCTTACAACGTCTTTCCCTTTAAACGGTCTTAATACATCACATCAAAACAGGCCAGAAGTAGCTCAAACTATTGGGAACACGAGTGATGGATATAACTTACTTAAGCATCTTCAGAGAAGTTAAAGACTGAAGAGCCTTCGCCAGTTTCTCCGCCTCGACGTTTCCAAGTTTGTTGTTCTCCAAACTGAAGCAAAAAAACAGGAGGTTATTCCTCAGTGAGTGTTCGGGGATAAAGATGTAAACATGGAGAGTAAACTCTCATTCATACTGAATTCATACTGAATGTTGACTGGTCAGTACTGCTGAGTACTGATTTACTGCTACAGACTGCTGATTGTTCAGCACACAGAGAGAACACACCACACTCCTCACAGACAGTCACCCGGAGGAAACCCACGCAGACACAGAGAGAACACACCACACTCCTCACAGACAGTCACCCGGAGGAAACCCACGCAGACACAGGGAGAACACACCACACTCCTCACAGACAGTCACCCGGAGGAAACCCACGCAGACACAGGGAGAACACACCACACTCCTCACAGACAGTCACCTGGAGGAAACCCACGCAGACACAGGGAGAACACACCACACTCCTCACAGACAGACACCCGGAGGACACCCACCCAGACACAGGGAGAACACACCACACTCCTCACAGACAGTCACCCGGAGGAAACCCACACAGACACAGGGAGAACACACCACACTCCTCACAGACAGTCACCCGGAGGAAACCCATGCAGACACAGGGAGAACACACCACACTCCTCACAGACAGTCACCTGGAGGAAACCCACGCAGACACAGGGAGAACACACCACACTCCTCACAGACAGACACCCGGAGGACACCCACGCAGACACTGGGAGAACACACCACACTCCTCACAGACAGACACCCGAAGGACACCCACCCAGACACAGGGAGAACACACCACACTCCTCACAGACAGTCACCCGGAGGAAACCCACGCAGACACAGAGAGAACACACCACACTCCTCACAGACAGTCACCCGGAACACCTGCTGCGCCTAAGTGCCGCCCTAAGTGGTAACTGGTCAGTGATATTGCTGCTGAGTGCTGATTGGTTAACATTTCTCAGTTCTCAGATAAGTAAAGCTCTTACTCCAGGTGCTGCAGGGACTCGAGAGCTGGTAAAATCTCTGTGAGTTTGAGGAACGCCCCGGATCCGTTCTGCTGACCGAGCCTTCAAAATGATAAGAAACAGAACATGCCAAATATGGTCACAAGCCAACTTACAGGAGTCAAGTGTTCAGTCATTATTTCCAAAGTGCTGACCATTAGTCAGAAATGAAATCTAGATACTCACTCGCACTCCAGTTTGTGAAGGTTCCTCACTGCTGGAACACCGTTCTCCAGAGCAGCATCAGCATCGCTGAAAAACCAACAGCTCAGTTCAGTTCAGTTCAGTTATATATAAATGTGTCTTCTGTTGAAGAAGTGTCTCTTAAAAAGTCTACTTTCATCTGCATGGACTTAAGGCCTCACCCCATGGGCAGCTTCTTCTCGATGTGGATCTGGACAAGGAGCTGCAGGGTCTCGATGTGTGAGATCTCTGAGACCTTGAAGGGGTCGATAGTGAACTTTTTGATGGCGTGTTTCAGGGTGAGGTCATCACTGCTACGATGGAGTTCCTCCCACAGGTCAATGGTGTCCATAGTAGGTGCCCTATAGAAAGCAGTATGGAAACACCATGATTATCTTATTATGTTTAATTGCATATGGTAATTGGATAAGACTTAATCACATATGTAACGTTTTGCATGTAAATATACTGTTGTAGGGGATACATCATGAGTTGTGCCAGTATATGATGGTTATTAACACATAGATATAAATCTAAAACAAGCCATTCATCTCAAATCACATGTTCCTCTTTAAAACAAAGCAAGAGGTGGGGTCACAATTACGTGCTGTGGTTACTTGGCAGCTATACCCTACAGTTAGAAAATGACACTGCTAAAACTACAAGGTTAAACTGCACTGCCAGATGAAGAGTTAATTTCCATCAATATTTACTAATATCCATTAAACATTGTTGTATTTATGAATGTGTCTAATAGCATTCCCTTAACTGTAATCAAGCAACCTCTCGTGATTCCTCACCTGAAAGAAGTGATGCAGCCTAACGCCACCAGGTCTTTGAGACCACTAAGGGGAACACATGTGTCCCGTAAATCGATGGAAAATGTCAGTTTAAGGCTCTTGGCATTCTGAAGGATATTGGAGATGATGTAGGTATCTGTCGGCGTGAGCTGAGTACCACAAAAAGAGAGTTTTTCGGGAAGATTCTTCACTAAGAGTTTGGCGAGTTTGATGTTGTTGGCCTCATAGATGCAGTGAAAGAGCTCCAGCAACCTGCTTGGCGTCAAGTTGCCTGGTTTGAGGTTCTTCAGATGGGTCTCAACAGCTGTCCTTTTAGCCTGAGAGTTAGCAGTGCATTCGAGAACTGGTGATGAATTCTGATAAAGCAATCCCATCACAAACCTTTGGAGGATGTCCTGGCATTCTCCATTCCCTTTCTTCCTTCGAGGATGGAGCACCATCTGGGCCAGTAGTGTCTTATTGTTCACATCTTTGGATTGGAGCAAATGTAGAGTACTCAGCAAGTTCTGTGTGTAAAGATTGGAGAAGTAAGTGATTTGGTTCTTGCCAGGGTTTTGTTTGGAAGCGAGAACCTCACAGTTGATACAATAGTCCAAAAAGTCTTGAGAAAACTTTTGATCCTGGCTTAAAAGAGAGCTAGAAGACTTGAACCCTTCCCAAGCCAAGGTACACAGTTGCGTAATGTCTTGTTTGGAGCCTTGCTCTTTAGTTTTCAACTCGAGACACTGGTCGAAAACTTTCAGACACAAATCCGTAAGAGTTGTTGGCAAAACATAACCATCCACTTCATTGTACTTCAAAAGGAAGCAGGTAAAGCTGCAGAGTAAAGGACTAGAGCACAAGCTGAAGATGTACTGCTCACTTTGGATTTTCTTCAGTGCCCTTTCTTGCTTGGAAGGGTCTGCAAAATAATTTGAGATGTAGAGGTCTATGTCTTCGGGAGAAAAGCAGCCGAGCTCCAGGATGGAATCTACCTTGCGAAGGAGCTGGTTCAGGACGTCTTTAGGCCTGGAGGCAATCAAAAGCGTGCATCCGGAGAGGATCTTTTTCTGGGAAAGGCCAGAAAACAGCTGCCGGACACTGTAGTCATTGTCTGTGGCTGAGGTAGCAGAGGATTGGAGGAGACCCTCAAGATCTCCAATGTCATCGAAACTGTCAAATACAATGAGCACCTTATCGGGGTGCAAGCAGATGTATTCAAAAACAACTTCCGAATCTGAATCATCGCAGACTGTGGTGGAAGAAAGGTTGAAGAGCAAATCTTTCAAGCTGTAATTGGGTCGAGTTAAGTCCAAGACCTTGCAGTTCAGCAAGAAAACAAACTGGAACTGTGGAAGAAGGTCAGCGGTCCAATCCAAGGCTAGATGTTGGATAAACATGCTCTTCCCGTTCCCAGCTTTCCCGAGTATGGTGATTAACCTCTTTGGTTTGGGTCCACACTTCTGGAAGACCTGGTTTCTGTCCATCGTAGCTTTCCTTCGCTCAGAGTTGCTAAGAGGCACCAGCTCCTTCTCCAGACACTTGTTGGCATTTTTTCCGGTTCGGATCACAAGCTTCCTCTGGACCAGGGGAGTGTTTATGTAGTGAGTGTCCATCCTCATGTTTCCTGGCATCAAGCTGCAGGTTTCTCTCAGGTGAGACTTCAGCTGCTGAATGTAGTCCTCAACTTGTTCTGTACAAGGAAATAACATGGCTTTATTTCATCTCTCAGTTAGAGCTTTAAAACAACATTAATATCTAAGGGACAGATTGCCTGAAAGATAAACTATTGCCCAATACTAAATGTGGGTGAGAGGTGTATAAAGCCTCCAATTTTTTGACACTGGAGTAGAGAAACTGTATTCCCTAGGGCGATGGATGGATATCTCTAGCTTCTCAATAATTCACAAAAACAGCCCTGATTCATTCATCACGAATTCTGAAAAAGTTACAGAAGATACTGAATAACACAGAATAATAAGCCTAGAGTTCAAGACATTACCGCATCTTTCACACATTCACAGTATTTAAAAAATGCTCTGGAATTTACCCAGAAGAGCTGCAACATTTGTCCCGGACTTTACACTGACTTTATTCAACTAAACCCCTAGTGGAGACGCCAGCTAAAATCCAAATCAGCGCATGTGTGAATAGAGTGGTGAATATTCCGGAGTACCTCCTGCATGTGGTGCACAGGTGCCGGCCCCTGCCTAAAGCATGCAGCACGTTTCCTGCTACTTGAATACCTCTAACACCAAAAATCTCCCAATGTGCAAACCCTGTATGGGTGAAGGGACAACCGGGATATCTCCGGTCCCAATACTCCAGACTTCTCTAGAGTTTCTAGTTCTTATATGAAAGGGGCTTACTTGGTATCACTGGACTAGGAGGCGCTGTGTGGGTATGCTCTTCCAGTGGTGTTTTGTCTGTGACATAACAAGAAAAACAAAAGATAAATGTTAATTTAAAATGCAGATTAAATGCCTGAAAAGAGGAGTATACGGTATGTATATATATCTGATCAGTTTGTTTTGTATGAACTAATTAATGTGTCCACCGTTACCTGGTGAGGTGGGAGTGAGGGGAGATGGCTGCTCCCCCCTGCTGGCCGTGTCTGATAACGAGCTGGGTGGGTGGGTCACCATACTGAGCTCCACAGGAGCAACAGCTCCATCAGCTGAGAAGCAGAGGAGAGATGGTTTGAAGCATTAATACATCATTTACTAACAAATTACAGACTCTAAAGTTGGAGGAGGGACCAGGGCGTAAATGCTAGAACACACAAAGATAGTTTAGACGGTTATAGGACTGTGCCCCTGTGCACAAAGTGTGGTTTACAAAACATGATTCGACATGGGAGGGGTTATAAAACAGTGGGGGAAATATATACAAAGTGAACAACTTACTTGGAGAAAGAGGAACTATTTGGGTCACTGGACCTACGGCGGGTGGCGAGACTGTGGAGTGAGACCATAAACAAACATTACAGTTACTTATAACAGACGGGATTATTATTACAGTATTTCAACAAACCAAGAAATCAGTAGCTCACCCAGAACGTAGGTAGGTCCCAATGGGACGGAAGGAGGCAGCTGATTGAAGGAGAGTATGATCTGCAGTGATGCAGGACCTAAAGAATAATACTTGTATTAATAAAAATTAAAATAAAACAAGGTAAACACGCATAAATAAGGGAAGTACAACTAATCCCAGACAACAACAATGGAAAACAAGTCTAAACACACAGACAGTGTGGTGCAGTTGTGATGCATTACCACTAGGGCGCGGTAGAGGGGCGCTGTTGAGCACACAGGGAACATGGAGGATCTGAGGAGAGACGACATCACTCACAGGGGGCTTCTCCTCGGCTGGTGGGCTCTTAACACTCGGAGGGTCTAGAGGGAGGGAGAAATACAAGATGGCTGCCAACAGTACAATGGATTGTATTTATGACTGACACAAAACTGTTAGGGTCTTGACAAAGTGCTCCATAAATTTGTTTATTGCATCAAGACTTTTTCAGGAACTTAATTATAAAATCCTCTTTTTAAAATGTCTTTTCTGTTGTTGGGGTCAATTTCGACCCTGGTATCATTTTAAAACATGGTGATATATGTGTCACAAACTCGTTATAAGTTCTGGAAAGTTCCCTGCAACAGTTTTAACCTTCACCTTAAATTAATAATTACAGATTATGGCAAGAGATGGGTTCCACACTCATTCTTTGGTCTGTTTTACAATCCTCATAATTTGGGTTAAACTGATAAACTGAGTCTGGATTCTGATTGGTTAAGATTTTTGATGTTTATAATCATTATTTTAATTTGTAAACCTACAGGTGAGTTTACCTGCTCTCTTACGCTTGACGCGGGGAGTTTTCTTTGCTGGTTGTTCTTCTGCTAAAACATGCAACCAAATACACACACACACACACACACGCACAAACAAACAATGAACTCTCAGGTCTTTAACTGTGTTTGTATTAGACTGAGTGATAGGAGGGGTTTTTACCTGCTCGTTTCCTTCTTGGCCTTTTCTCTGGGAGTTTCTCTTCTCGCTCAGGTGCAGGACACTCCACCGGTTCAGCTGAACACACACACACTCATTATAATTATGTTATTATAAAAATATTCATGTATGTGGGGTATTGTATTGTATATTATTTCAATGCTTCTGTGCTGTGTGACATCTCACCTGTCGTATCAAATTCCTTTAGATCAGCACATAAAGCAGCTGCAGCAAAGAACACACAAAACAACCCAGGGTTATTTTCAGCTGCTTCTCTAGAGCCTGAAGTGTACGTGTCCAAAAGTATCCGGACGCCCTTCCTAATGAGTGACCTTCTCTACTGTAATAATCGACAGTGTGTATGATCTCTGTACAAAAACATGTCTTGAAACAGGATGCTCAAGGACAGTCTAAGATCAACATGCTCAATGCAAACTGTCCACCCCAGTTCTGTAGAGGGACAGAGCCCCGTCCTACACCTTCAGGATGAAGAAGAATGGAGAGGGGGACTGACCTAAATCCTCAATGTCCTTCAGCGTCAGATCGTTGCTGATTATGTCCAGAAGCACAGAGTCTGCAAAAACATTTGAGATCACAATGTGAGTTTTCTAAAAACAAATATACACACGTTTTCCCTGAAATTACACAAAAACTGTAAACACAAAACAAACAAACAAACAAAAGAAGCCTTTAGTAAGATTCCCACCGAGTGAAGAGGTGGCTTTCAGCGTTCTAGAAGCTGTACTTTAATAGGTATCCATACTTTAAATGTGCATTTTCCACAAAAATATTCTCAAGATCGATTATAAATGATTTCTACATTATTTTCTACAAAGCGCAACTCAGAACCCAACTGTTGTGCCATCCCATAATGAACCAATTTATGCTCCATGGAGCGGGTCTCTTCAAATGAGGCAGCCATGTTTAAAATCGATTTAATACAGAATGTGAGCCGAGCCACTAGGGGTCAGTATAATTGCTGTTTCATAACATGATAAACGCATACTTGTGAAGAAAACTGCTAACAGCACCTTTAAAGGTGCAATCTGTAACTTTTGGGGTTTTCAGAGACCTCTCTGCTGGAAATGTAGAAAAATGAGTAACAATGTTGAGTAATTAGCATAACTAATTAGCATAAAATATGTTTTTACCTGGTATCTCCAGGCGCCATTGGTCCGGGGCGATTTGCTCATCTCCTGCAAAGATTTAACAAACGTAAACAAACACAAAAGTACACGGACGTTACTGAAGGACACCACTGGGGCGATCACACTTTGGGTCACGACCCAACTTCGGCAGCTGAGTCACCGAGATATTTCCCTCCTGAGATAAAGATATCAGAACCAGCCACAACATTAAAGCCAGCTGCGCACAGCTTAATAGTCATAACTTACTGTTCAATACATATCACTCAAAACTCATGTGCTGTTTACTTGCCATTGCTTCTTACTCATAACTTATGACTTATTTCTCAGTTCTAATTCCTACTCAATGAAATCATCCAGCTGCAGGTGTGAAAACCACACACTCATGCACACAACTCCCACAGTCTTGCTATGTACACACAGTCTGTGGGCATTATATTTATATATTTATATATTTATATACACACTTGTGATAATCCAGGTCCGTGTTGTGTCAGTGTTTAAAATGTACATTAAATATTGCTTTTTTAAAATGTATTTTCTATCATTCGAAGCACCCCCTGTGTTTCAGGTTCGACGGTGTATTTACAGGAAACTCATGAAAATTCATGAAGGTGTGTTATTAAAGTGTTGACTTATCACGATTAAAGAGGAAATATTACAATCACAGACATTTCAAATGACTGTTCTGATATAAACACAACTTGACTAATCCCAGCCCCCACCAAAACAATGCAGAAACGATTTAACACTGGACTTAATCGTGTTAAAACACAACCAACACCACTAACCCCCCCCCCAAGCACCGATTTCTATCCAGCGAAGGACAGTAACCAAAAGAAAAAAACTATTTTATAAGACATTTCTATAAATAAATCCACAAGGAAATGCAGAATAAATGAAAAAAGCATCACCTGTGTCTGAGGGTGGAAACTCATCCATGCTGCATGTGAGAAATAGCTTTATTTTTATTCCATAATAAAGTGATATTCCTCTGAGTGTGAGAGGGAAGAAGAGAGTGAGTGAGAGAGAGAGAGAAGTGAAGGAGTCTGGCGTTCAGAGAACGAGTACAAGCGCAGAGCTACTTTTACTTTCACTTAGAGGGGGCTTTCAATAGCACCTTACGAAGTCAGACGAGGACATGGTAAATATCCCATCACAAACACTCAGGTCCTGCATCTTCAGAGTGGTCACTGACAGTAACACACAGATACATACACAGCCTTCCGCAGCCAGTACTGCAGTGAGGATTTTATGGTATTCAGCCATGAGATGATGTTGGGACAAGGTTTGGCTCAAATGATGATGAATGTCTTTGTTCCATTCAGACATGCTTTAAAAACATGCTTTAAGATGCCATCTGTGGCAGTAAACACACCTCCTCAGCACATGGGGGCGCAGCTGGGGGCTAGGTGCACTGCTCAAGGGCAGTTCAGCTGTGGTGTCACACACACAGTGCATCAAACCCACAACCCTTACTTTCCTAAGGATAACCCTTGGCATTGCGACCTCAGACCTGGCCTCCAAAACTCTCTTCCCCTACCCTCCTCCAAAAGTTACATAGTGCAGTTTCTGCAGTGCTGAGCTTAGAATAGCAACGGCAGAGACTCTGTTCTCCCTGTTACAGGTCAGGGAAGCATCCCTACGATTTTGAAGCTGTAATTTTAAGTTAAAAATATTACAGAGGGTTACTTTAATTTATCACAAAAACATGGCTACATTTTCTTTGTGGGAGCATCAAGGAAGAGAATTCCCCACAGACTAAATATAACGAACAGAATTTGAATCCACTGTCCTCTACTCCACCCAATCCACCCACACTGAGCTCAGTCATTTTCTTATCCTCATCGTCACTCTGTGGTCTATTCTTTGTCCTCAGGGTCTTGCCTCAACGGCTTTTTTCGTCAAATGAACAAACCCCAGATACAAACCTCCACCTGCACCCGAGTGGAATATTTACCCTGAAAGTTATAATGCAGTAAAACATCAATACTGTTCATGTCCCACACCCTGTACAGGGTTCTTTAACGAATCTTTAGCAAAGGTTGTGGCTCTGTATAGAAACATAAGCACAAAGTAGATTATCTTTGTCCCACATTTGAATAACAGGTTCTTCTCTAAACTGGAAAAATGGCTGTAAACAGCTCTTTAAAGGAACACTAGGTAAGTTTTTAAAATTATTATTATTATTTTTTATTATTATGTTTAATTTTAACGTTTTATTTTGCGTAATTCCTTTCTACAGCACTGCACTAAAATCAGTAGGGAGGGGAGGTTGTTACCTACCCTCCTCCAAAAGTTACACAGTGCAGTTTCTGCAGTGCTAAACCCAGGGTATGAATAACCAAGGCACTATTCTCCGTATCACAGTTAAGTGAGGCATCACAACAATTTTGAAGCTGTAATTTTAAGGTAAAAATAACACATAGTGTTCCTTTAAGGGCTTCACTATTCTAAGTGAATCAGTGTTTTCAGAGGAGCAGGTTCCTTTTTATATTTAAAATCCATAGCGCTACAACTTGGGGTCACTGTACAATCATGTGGTTTTACGAAGCTAATGCTATATTTAGCCCCAAATATAAGATAAGCATCTGGATCTTGCGCTTGTCTCAGGTCTGGTGCCAGTCAGTGAAGGCTTTGGTGTAGAATTCCTTTATGGGTTTGGTTCTCAGAGTTGATATGCCAGCTCTACTAGTCTCTGCAAACAGACATGGCTTAGCCTCCTTACCAAACCACACAGGGTTTAATACCTCAGACTGAAGATCAGGTTTCGGATAGCCACGCCCCTCCGTGTGGCATGCTTATCTGGAAAGCCCGGGGTTTTTCCAGCACCTACCCTTGGCACTGCTGTATATTTCTCTTTTGCTTTGGAGCACTTCACTGCAAGCGGCTTCTCTCTATTTTTTTATTTTGTTGTTGAAGGCCAAAGACTGAAGGTCAGTCTCAAACAAAGAACCAATTCAAACGCTGCGGTTGAGCAGACATTTTATTGACTCAGATTTGCCTTACCGAGCTGTCAGGTTGAAAACAGGTACAAAATGTAAGGATCTGCCAAGTGAAAGCACCAAGAGCACAATCATTTCTAGTCAGAATGGCTGTTAGACACTGGTTACACTCTTCCAGGAGATGTCAGAGTAAGCAGAAAGCCATCAGACAGCTATAAAACCCTACAGAGGGTGTGGGACCCCAACCTCGCACGACCCTGCTATGGTCACCATGTGTGTTCATCTCACATCAGATAACACAGCTCTTACAGCATTCATCTCTGAGAGAGAGGAGAACATCCAGCTCCACTCTCGCTCCAGATCTGACCACGTCCTTCTTTCCACTGTGGGCCTGAAAGGACGTGGAGCTGGACAGATGTTGAAGAGCAGAAAAGGATTCAGCACAGAGCTATAATTCCTTATGAGTACAAGACACAGCAAATCAGTGATCAATCACAACGGCCAATCAGATTCCACCATTGAAACTAACAGTTGTAAATTGACAGATTAGGTGTAAAGGCCGTGTGTCTGTGTGGGTTTCCTCCGGGTGACTGTCTGCGAGGAGTTGGTGTTCTCCCTGTGTCTGCGTGGGTTTCCTCCGGGTGACTGTCTGTGAGGAGTTGGTGTTCTCCCTGTGTCTGCGTGGGTTTCCTCTGGGTGACTGCGAGGAGTTGGTGTTCTCTCTGTGTCTGTGTGGGTTTCTTCCGGGTGACTGTCTGTGAGGAGTGTTCTCCCTGTGTCTGCGTGGGTTTGTTCCGGGTGACTGTCTCTGAGGAGTGTGGTGTGTTCTCTCTGTGTCTGCGTGGGTTTCCTCCGGGTGACTGTCTGTGAGGAGTGTGGTGTGTTCTCCCTGTGTCTGCGTGAGTTTCCTCTGGGTGACTGCGAGGAGTTGGTGTTCTCTCTGTGTCTGTGTGGGTTTCCTCCGGGTGACTGTCTGTGAGGAGTGTGGTGTGTTCTCCCTGTGTCTGCGTGGGTTTCCTCCGACGGTCCAAAAACACATGTTGATAGTGAAAAGTGTCCGTAGGTGTGAGTGTGTGAGTGAATGTGTGTGTGTGTGTGTGTGTGTTGCCCTGTGAAGGACTGGCGCCCCCTCCAGGGTGTATTCCCGCCTTGCGCCCAATGATTCCAGGTAGACTCTGGACCCACCACGACCCTGAACTGGATAAAGGTTACAGATAATGAATGAATGAATGAGGTGTAAAGGCCCTGACATTTGATATCTTTAGCCTTTCTAAGAAATAAAAATATCTTCCAGTTGTGTTTATGTAACATTTATGTGATGCAACATGGTGCAATGAGAAAACATGCTTTCGGTAGATTCCCATAAACACATGGGATAATTTGGGATGGGCAAGCATTTCGGGAAATAACACTCTGGCACAGAAGCCTACAAACAGAAATCCGGCTGTGTTCCTAATTAATGCAATGTTTGTGTTGTGATGTAATTTGGAAAATTTGTGAATGGAACGACTCCCACAACCAGGGCTGAGGAATCATTACTATCACATTTCCTAAAGTTTTCTCTCGGGCATAGAGCCATCAGCCAGGATCCACACCTCTACAGTTTATGGCAAATGACCACAACCTCTGCCCTAAAACAACTTACGAAACACAGCTGAATGCACCAGGTCCTCTACAATTCAAATGTGTAATCAATAATCTTGGTGTTCACTGGGCCGCCCATAAGCTTGAGCAGAATCGATTAGAACAGGTCCTTAGAACTCTGACACACCTCTAAAATTCAGTCTCAGTGATAGTTTCACAAACCCGTTCCGTGATGTGGAGGTCTGGGCTCATGAGAGTAGTTCTGGGTTCTGATAGTGGGATGAGCAGCTGCTTCATATTCCTAGTCCTGTGCTTCCTATTTTGTGTCTAATTCCGTTCCTCAGCCTGAGTTCAGAGTTCTGTACTCTAACTACACATCCTTTCAGACCCACAAAGCTGAGTTGTTTTTCTTTTTCAGCTCTACATCTTTTCCGAGCCGCAGTGTTGAACTGTGTTACAGTGGAAGGATGGACTCAGACAGCTCTGGTTAGAGCTGAAGCGGGAGTGGAGCTGGATGTTCTACGCTCCTCTGCACGTCTTGCACGACTGTTATGGGTCGCGTATTCTTTGCATCCGCTCCAGTTTTGGAAAATTTTTCATTTGCCTTATTTCCTATGTTTAATAAGACTAACGCTGTCTCCGAAATGGCTCCCTATTCATCTTTACCTATATTATTCAATATGCCGTGGATTGTGCATAGGGTTTCCACGCGTCCCGTTTATCCCAGGACAATCCGTATTTTAATTCATGTCCCTGCATCTCTACTTACTTCTGAAATAAGTACATTTGCCCTGTATTTCAAAACAACAACACATTTCAGAAATGGATTTCATTCACACAAATATTTCACGAGAGAGTGAGCGAGAGAACAAACCATTGGACACATAGTACTATATCAAACAGGCATTACTAATCACATGCCACCATGTAGATGGGTTTGGCCAAAGGCTACTTCTGGGCCACAAAGTTCCCTCTGGTGGTCTTCAATCTTCAAGAGAATCGCAACCTTTAAATGCAGGAGCTTGGCGCTTAGGTGTGGAAGCAGGGTGGCTGTAGGACGCAACAGTGTTGAGATGACCGGCACTTGGCTCCTTTAGTGTTAAACGTAATCAGTTTCTTCCATTTTTGTACTTGTTTAAAATCTTGACATATTTTTCATTTAATGCTTTCTTGCTATAAACATTATGAAGTAGAAAAGACAGAACCTCCGATCTACAGCAACCCCCTCCAAACACACACACACACATATATGCTACAAAACGGCAGACCCCCAAAACAGTGCACTGTATAGTGAATATACTTGGTAATCAAGCAAGATGTAATCAAGCAAGGGTACTTTTCTTGATGGTATTCTGCCAATTATTTTACCCTCTACACATCACCACAACTCAGAAATCACAAATATTATTAATGGCAATCAGTGATGGGAACAGCCGATGGACAGAGGTTAGGTTAAAAAACCATGGACTACCCAAATAAAAACTAATAATAACTTGAAAGAGTTATTTACCATTGTCACCTGGCTGGGGGTCTGCCATATTGTCAAGAGCGGAGAAGAGGATTTCCTTGCTAACATCCCATTTCTGCCAGATGGGAAGAGCAAGCCTTCTGGCCTGATCTTCCACGTCAGACAAGTTTTCAAGGTCATGGTCCAAAGAGTGAAAAAGCGACTGAAAATACTGCGCCGAAAACACATTAGCTTCCAGCAGCTGGCTGAGGAAAATGAGCAGAAGATCTGAATCAGAGCCCTGGAGCAGTTTCTTGACATTAGACAGGACATCCTGGAAGGGCACCATGGTCTGTGTGGTTTCCCCGTACCTTCACAATCTTCCAAAAGCCCCCATAACAGGGGAAACAGGACACTTTCCCAGAAACAAGAAGCCAGACCACTGGCGCGGCAGGTGACCCTTCCGATCGCGAGCAACTCAACGAACTACAACTGGAGATGTGTCTCTCTCCGTCTGATCTCAAACAGTTTCACATGTACTTTTCCCAATTCAGGCTGATATTGCAGTGTAGATAGAAATCTGAAAGGACTGGACACCATCTCACTTCACTTTTTTGTACTAGGAATTCATGCAGAGGAGAAGTGGGTGGTTTGATTTCATGACAATCGAGCTGATCAGCTGATTAATACACTGTAAACATTAGCTCTTTCTCACCGAGACTCCCAATTCTAGTCCAAACGCTAACATCTCTCAGTCTGAGCACGTTGTAGGAAAGTCCTAATATCATTAACATGTTTTTGGGGTGTTTTACTAATTTTAAAACAGTATATTCACAGAAGAAATATATAATTCAATCTAGAAGCAGGTGAATGGTCTTATAATGTTCCAAAACACACGAGAAATATTGATTTCAGGTGATTTCACTCAATTAGAGATGATTTATTATGCAATGAAGTCCACTAAGAGTAAAATGCAAAGCAGAAGCAGGATGAAAACAAGTGCATGTACTTGCTGAATGGATCTGTGTTTTTGTTTCCTGCATCTGAATAAAAATAGCTTTAACAGGTCACACAGATACGATCAGTCGTCTAATTACAGCTTAAGAGGAAATGCAGGGTTTTATCTGACTACCATTAGAACTACATTTTTTAAAAAACCGCTGCTTTAAACTCATTCACAGCTTCAGTTCTCTTCATTCAGAAGAAGATTGATGTCACGGCTCAGACTTCTGGAGAAAAGAGAAGATGCATTCAGTGCTTTTCAATCATTTATTACCTCTCGTCTTACAACGTTTATAAAACATAACCAAACACTGCATTAATGAAAACAGGTCATAGTGCTGCTAAGTGTGGCTTTGATACATTTTTGTCAGATGGTTTTTGCTGGATGTTCAGCCGTCTCCGGTTCCCCCATTAGTGCCGCGGACAGCCCAACACACCGGAGGAGAGCACCAACCGCCCGGCTCCGTACTCTCTGGCAAACGCCCGCCGTGTGATGAGGGGAGGGAGGGAGGCATCAACGATTACAGAGTTATCATTTCTGAATAAACATATATCCTCTAAAACAGGCCTGAGCCATATTCCAGTGCTTTCTGAGCTTAATCAAAGGACAGGAAGGGGTTAATGATGAAGTTAATAAGCTGTTTTGGAAGCAGGGAATAATAAAATACATCTTTTTTTTAAACTCTAAAGCTTTAATAACAATAAAGTCCACCCATTTTCCAAAAATCCTCTGGGGGAGGTGTGAACACAGCGATGGAGAGTGTTTCAGTGGGAGTCTGAGCAGTGGACCGTGGAGGTGGATGGAACCAAACGCCCTCCAGGAAAGGGTGGTGGACACACGGCCGATATTTGACCGTAGTTTGGAGAAGGTGATGGTGTTTAAATCCATTGTAGGACGCCGTGAGGGACAGAAACGTACTCGGTGTAGACGTCCACTCCTCTCCGTCCATGTAGAGCTCTTCACACAGGTGAAGGTCGATGGTAGAGGTGGAGAGGGACTACAGTGCTGGAGACAGAGAGATGCCTGATTCCATTCACCACCACTGGGAAGAAATCCAAGTCTCTACAATCTCCCATTTCACATCAAAAACACACTCCCCATCCATTGTTTATATTTCCATTGCCGGACGAATGAGGAAATGTTTTGAAAAGCTGGGGGAGGAATGGAATGGTAGATTTGCAGGTGGTTAAAGGGACAGCCGCAGGGCCGTTGTTTCCTCTCAGTGTGCAGCTGAGAGCTGTCAGAAATCAAGGTGGGTTTTAGTTGTTGTGATGGACAGAAGCCGTGGAAGTTAAAAACCCGCGGTGGACAGGCGCAGGGCCCTCAGTCCATTCCCACTTCGTCCGGATTCGCAGCCGAGGTGGAGGTGGAGGAGCAGTAGCTTTTTATACCTGTGATACAGGAGACACAACAATGCAGTTAGACATGTTCAGTTAGACATGCCTTTACGCTGCAGTAGGGGAACGTTGCGGTGAGGATTTGATGGTACTCAGACATCAGACGTTGCATGATTATCTGAAGGCAGATACTGATGTTGGATCACAAGCCATCTCAAAGACAACGGACGGAGCTCCAGCACAGTCCAGGGCCCGGGGGAGGGGGGGGGGGGGGGGGGTTTACACCTCTCTGGTGGACTCATGGCATTGGGAATGGCGGCTGTATTGTGAACGTAGGACAACAAATTAACATGGTCACTAATCAGCGTGAGACCGAATCTGTGATTGATTAGTTTCAGTGAAATGGAGGGGTTACATCAGATGAATGTCATTAAATGACGGATTTAAACAGTTTGATTTCCTCAGGAATGAAGTTAATCAGAGACTAATTTCTGGAACCGAATCTGATGCACAGACCAGAGAAGGAAGAAGAGCGTGGAGAAGTGTTCCATCGCATCACAAAAAAATACAGAAGTAGTGTGTTTTGGAAGTGTGTGCGCTGTCATTTAATTTTAACCCTTTGCTTGAACACTGACATTTAGAAGTCACCCAAGTCACTCACACACAAGTCCTCCGGAGCAGCTGCACATGAGCCTAAGGTCGTGATCCCCACTTGTCTGCGCCGGCTCCAGCGGCGTGAAGCCCTCCAGCACTGAGCTTGGCCTCCAGCATGAGGCACTCCATCCAATACCTCTGGGAGGAGTTGTATTCCACTATAAACATTAGCTCCATCAATTGATTATAGTCTCCTACACCTACAGTAAAGACTTCCCTTGGGAATAGTGTGTGTTCCTGTGTTAAACAGAGGAACGCATTCCTGATCCTTGCCCTTGACGTTGTTTAAAACCTACTCAAGGCTCCTGTGATAGTGAAATACGCGCTGTTTGGACGCATTGTTTTATTTTTCACTGTTGTTTTGGAGTTTTTGATTTCTGTTCCTCTTCTGGACGTTTGATTAAACACCTCTCAGACACATGCCATTTACAACAAAAATGAATAGGGAAATAAAAACTAAGCGTGTCACATTACAGAAACTGTGGCTTCCGTCTCTGTTTACTTTGGAGATATCGAATCCTGTGCTGTCCCTGTGAAGTTGGTAAAACATTAATTAGAGTCGCCAAAAAACAACTAATCTTTATAATCAGTTGGAACGAATCCCAGACTTGGCACAGCACGGCCCTGAATCCGCAGTCGACCTGGGCTCAGCGCCTGGCCCATATTCTAATATCGGCTGCAGTGATCACACAGGGCTCTGTTTAGTGTAATCCAGCTGTTACTCTGCGAGGTTTGTGCAGTGGTTAGGTACGCCCACATAACCCACAGAGCAGGTGTGATGTGGTGGAGGATCATTCTCAGCGCTGCAGAGACACTGACGTGGTGGTGGTGTGTTAGTGTGTGTTGTGCTGGTGTAGAGTGGATCAGACACAGCAGTGCTGCTGGAGTTTTTAAACCCTGTGTCCACTCTCTGTCCACTCTGTGAGACACTCCTCCCTCGTTGGTCCACCTTGTAGATGTAAAGTCAGAGACAGTAGCTCATCTGTCGCTGCACAGTGTGTGTCGCTCGTCCTCTAGTCCTTCATCAGTGACACAGGACGCTGTCGGCTGGATGTTTTTGGTCGGTGGACTGTTCTCGGTCCAGACACTGAGGGGTTTAAAAACTCCAGCAGCACTGCTGTGTCTGATCCACTCTACACCTGCAACAGAGTCATTAGTCTTTAATTGTGGATCTACACAGCGCTCCTGTGTGGTCAATGAACGAATAGCACGGATTGTTAGCAAAGTCTTGGCAGTTGGTTCCACATTCTACCCCTGCTGACATGTTCACTCTGGAGCTGCGAGGTTCTGGCCAATCAGGTATGACATGAGTTTAGAGGGTGTTACTATATTATTGAGTGAGAGCCAATCAAAAGTTTGGACACCTCTCCTCATCAGTGATTGGTGGAGTAGAGCTAGTCACTGTATAGAGCTGTGTACCAGCCCCTACCTCTGTACAAACCCCAGTTACAATCTCAGACACATTCAGAAGAGAGCGGTTCTACAGATGAACTCTCGACGAGGCCACGGCTGTTCACTGAAAACCGTTCCAGGTGACGACCTCATGAAGCCGACTGAGAGAACGGAGAGAGTGTGTGAAGCTGTCATATGTCAAGTATAAAACATATTAACAACACATTAATATGCAAACAAAAAGCCATCGAGTGAGAGGATGTGCCCAAACTTTTGACTGGCGCTGTATTCCCAACGTGGAAAACGGCCCAAAACAAAGGAAACGGAGTGGGCGTGTGGGACATTTGCCTGGTACTGTGTATATATAGCGCTTCTATTTAAAAGACTGTAATGAATGTATTGTAATGTACATTACACCTGTTTTTATCCATTGGAATAATTTAGTTCTGAGGAATAAACAGGATCCTTCTGCTGATGTAATCTGAATGTGGGAGGTTACTTTTTAAGGCAACGACTGTTTTGAGCTGGATTTTTGAGGGCAGGATATTTTTATTTCTTTATTTATTATTTGGATACTTGGCAACCGCAGGGGGCCAGATTACAGCAAAGAGGTTGGTTTACTGCGGAAACATCTAGAAACAAGTGAATAAACCGTATTACATTCATACAGTAGTCTGTCTCAATGCCTCAGTGTGTTCTCTGAGAGAGAGAGAGAGAGAGACAGAGGAGAGAGAGAGAGAAAGGGAGAGAGAGAGACAGAGAGGGGGGGAGAGAGAGAGTGAGAGAGAGAGAGAGAGAGACTGGAGAGAGAGAGGGGGAGAGAGAGGGGGAGAGAGAGAGAGAGAGAGATAGAGTGGGGGAGAGAGAGGGAGAGAGAGAGGAGAGAGACTGGAGAGAGAGGGGGGAGAGAGAGATAGAGTGGGGGAGAGAGAGAGAGAGAGAGAGACTGGAGAGAGAGAGGGGGAGAGAGAGGGGGAGAGAGTGGGGGAGAGAGAGAGATAGAGATAGAGTGGGGGAGAGGGGGAGAGAGAGACTGGGGGAACTTTTCACTTTACACATTTATTTTTTTTAAGCGTTACACGCCGCTGCCTCCAACTCATTTCCTACACAAACTGAAGGAAAGAACCAAAGAGTTCGGAAAAACGAGGTATTTCCGATCCGCCGCCCCCCCCTCACTAAAGACCACCTCAGTCTATCTGCCACAAACGCCCACAGCTGCTTAGTTTGACATGTGCATATTTCACTTTCCCACTTACTGCTGCTTGACAAAGCCACAGTGTTTTCCCAACTGAAGACTACAGACTACTCTCACATCGTACAGCTACAGTCATTTCTGTCTGTGGTTTCACTAGAAATCAGAAGCCGTTGTACCCCAATTAATGCAAAACATACGAAGCTCTGTTGAAAGGGGTCTTTGCTGATTAAAAACAGAGACGGAATACAAAGCAAGCCCACACACGCTGACAATAATCCCCGTACATTACCACCTCTTGGGATATTTATAGCTCTGGCTTTTACTGCTATGACTGTGTTTATTAACCGACTGCAACAGCAACAGCAATAACATTAAAGGCCGGTGGTCTCAAGCTAAGCCTGAACTACATGATTTATACAATATTAACACCACCTGAAACAAGGAGCATCTCACACTTGCCTTCACTAAGTCTTAAAGGCACAGGCTCTAGACTTTCAGACACTAAGGAGAAATAAATATGGAGCTGAAGGTGCTGCACCTTGTGGGTCTTATGCATCCTCCTGTGTTTTGCAGACAGGAAGTGTGAGCACCCATGCTTCCGTATTTATTGCACTGTATTATCTGGAGGATGGACTGAGCTCAGAAAAGAACGAGGTTCTTGAAGGCGCTGGTCAGAAGTTTGTGGATAAATTCTGTGTTTGTCGGTACCACTTCCTGCTGAAGGAACAGCCGCTGTTCTTCCTGAAAGGTTTTACACTAGATCTCAAAAACGTCACTGTGAGAATCTGAGAGGCCTTTTTGGATTAGAATCTCCTCCATCTCTGTGTCCTACTGGATGGACATTCGCTCTTCTTGTGCATCTCTTTGCTATTTTTATTATTTAACCTCCTGGTTTTTGTGGGCTATAACCTGAAACACTGAAACAACCTGAGACGCGGACGGGTCGCGGAACTGATGCCCACAGGTCAGACGAGGAGAGGAGAGGCGCGGACATGTCAGACGCGGACAAGAGAGACGCGGACGGGTCAGACAAGGACAGGAGAGACGCAGACGGGTCAGACGAGGACAGGAGAGACGCGGACGGGTCAGACGAGGACAGGAGGGACGCGGACGGGTCAGACGAGGACAGGAGGGACGCGGACGGGTCAGACGAGGACAGGAGGGACGCGGACGGGTCAGACGAGGACAGGAGGGACGCGGACGGGTCAGACGAGGACAGGAGGGACGCGGACGGGTCAGACGAGGACAGGAGGGACGCGGACGGGTCAGACGAGGACAGGAGGGACGCGGACGGGTCAGACGAGGACAGGAGGGACGCGGACGGGTCAGACGAGGACAGGAGAGACGCGGACGGGTCAGACGAGGACGGGAGAGACGCGGACGGGTCAGACGAGGACAGGAGAGACGGAGACATGTCAGACGAGGACAGGAGAGACGCGGACGGGTCAGACGAGGGCAGGAGAGACGGAGACATGTCAGACGAGGACGGGAGAGACGGAGACATGTCAGACGAGGACAGGAGAGACGCGGACGGGTCAGACGCGGATGGGTCAGATGAGGACAGGAGAGACGGAGACATGTCAGACGAGGAAAGGAGAGACGCGGACGGGTCAGACGAGGACAGGAGAGACGCGGACGGGTCAGATGAGGACAGGAGAGACGGAGACATGTCAGACGAGGACAGGAGAGACGCGGACGGGTCAGACGAGGACAGGAGGGACGCGGACGGGTCAGACGAGGACAGGAGGGACGCGGACGGGTCAGACGAGGACAGGAGGGACGCGGACGGGTCAGACGAGGACAGGAGGGACGCGGACGGGTCAGACGAGGACAGGAGAGACGCGGACGGGTCAGACGAGGACGGGAGAGACGCGGACGGGTCAGACGAGGACAGGAGAGACGGAGACATGTCAGACGAGGACAGGAGAGACGCGGACGGGTCAGACGAGGGCAGGAGAGACGGAGACATGTCAGACGAGGACGGGAGAGACGGAGACATGTCAGACGAGGACAGGAGAGACGCGGACGGGTCAGACGCGGATGGGTCAGATGAGGACAGGAGAGACGGAGACATGTCAGACGAGGAAAGGAGAGACGCGGACGGGTCAGACGAGGACAGGAGAGACGCGGATGGGTCAGATGAGGACAGGAGAGACGGAGACATGTCAGACGAGGACAGGAGAGATGCGGACGGGTCAGACGAGGACAGGAGAGACGTGGACGGGTCAGACAACGTACAGCGTATGCCAGCGTACAACGTTACAGTTCGCTCTGAGGAACCGACTCATACTTGGTTCCAGCTGGGAACACATTGATGTTGGTTAAAACGCACAAAATAGTTCCAAATTTGGTTTTTGCGAAATGCTCCAGTCCCTCGATGATGAAAAGGCACGATAAAGCCTTATATAGAAAGCCAAAACTGGTCTATTCATGGACGACATGAATAAGCAGTCTGAGGTTTCATCTCATGCGAGTCACTGTGGGTAAAAGAAAGGTATAGTTTATTAAACGTATTAAAGGAAATGAAACACTCATTGGAGCATGTTCTTACTCTGGACGATGCTGTGATAGGCTGCGGCGGCGGGGGAATCGGGTGCTTCATTAAGGAACGACTTTCCCTCATCACAGCTTCTCCCTTTAAACCCAAAAAAAAAAAGAAAAAAATTGAAGTAAAAAAAAAATAAAAACAAGAAACTCGTCACAGAGAATGAGGAAGCTGCTCCAAAACAGAGAAGTAGAAACTGCAGAACCATCTGAAAAACAGGCCTCTTTCCTGCCACATTCCAAATAATCGGAGAGAAATCAGCACAGCCTTTCTTATTATTGTGATTCATTTTTCATTTTACCCTAGGCCACGGCCGGCCACGCCACTGGGAAACCACCGACAAGGAAGCACGCTCCCAAAACGGGAACTGAAAATTCCCTCAAACACCATTGACGATGAGCTAGCTGTTATAACAGAGGGTTTCCTCCTCTTACAGCCACAATCACACTCAGAGAGAGTGAGGGTTAAACGTGAATGCACAGGTTTATAACCCATCTTCTGAATGCACTTCATCCTGCGCCTGCAGTGGGATCACTACCCCGCGTAGTGCTCAGTGAATGAGTAACCAATAAGAGACCACTGCAGAGCAAAGTGCTGTTAGAGTTGTTGCTTAGCGACTTGGTTTTTCATGGCTACGGCGTGAACACGGTTTGTGTTCAATTAGCAGTGTTGTGTTGTCATAGAGGCCCTGGCATGTTTGTAATTGTAACCGTAACTTGCGTCATTTTCTCTGTTGACTTAAGGTTCTTTGTTCCGTGTTTCTTTGTTCACTACGTCACGATTCTTGTCTTTTTTTGAGATTTAAATAAAACCAAATCACACCTTTGCTTCTGCCTCTTCCCACTATATAAATAAATAATAAATAGGGCCCGAGCACTAGACTGTGGGGAACTGCAGTTGTCTCTGGTTTGTTTACATTCAGAAGCACAGTGTCTGGAACGGTGTGTTTGGTGGCTGAACTTTAACTTCTCTGTAAGACGTCATTCAAATATTTGAATTTCCACAGAAACTCGTTTGCAACTCGAGTTGTTCAGTTCTGTAGCACTTACTGTCTGCGTTTACTTTCATGCAGTTAGCCATCTCTTAATTAGAGGGTCCCTATCTAAACAATGTAGAGCAGGAATAAAGCAACATCCTCGTCTATTTTCATGATTTTCAACAGAGAAGAACGAAGCCTAGCGTGTCTGACTGAGCTGCTTTGTTTTTTTTCCACAATTTTACTGACATTAGGGTTTCATACACAAACTATACTGGTATAAAGGAACAATAAAAGCCCCAGTGTAAACGCACATGGATCATAGCCGTGGTCTAATTTGCACATAATATAATAATATAATAAAACGGTCAAATACATCACGAGTTGGACAAATGTGTATATGCACCCAAAACAATAAAGGGGTCTTCAATAATTACGTCCTTGTCTTTGCTCACACTCTTGTAAACGGTCACTGTTCACTATTCACTATACAGTGCACTATTTTGGAGTTCTGCCATTTTGTTGTGTCCGAAATCACAGTGGAAGTGGTTTCATTTTTCCAGTGGTTCGTGTTATTAATGAACTAGCATTTCCAAACCATAAGAAGATGTACAATGATGCAGGAACGTTACAGCTGCGATGTAAGGAATTTGCTCCAGTACCTATCCTTGGGTCCAGAGGCACTTTGCCAAGGAGCGAGAGTTTGAGCTCCTCACACATCCTTGCAGCACCCCCAGTGGTGGGAGGGAAGACCTCAGAGGTGTTCTGTGAGGAAAGAGGCAGAAGGGTTAATCTCAGTCAGGATTTCAGATAAGCAATGACGTCTTACATGCTTCATCAACACTTCCGCATACAGGAATGATCTCAGAGCCTGGGAATGCTCAGAGAGTCTACAGCCTGAGAACTCTCTCAGAGCCTGACATGGACTTATCGTCAGCAGTTCTGAACATCAGAGCACTTTAAGTTTAGTAACTGAATAATAACAATAAACCTCTTCATTGTGAAACTGTGACTAGGGTGAACATGTTGCATAATCCCTTCTATCCTCACATACCCTTTAACCATCTCTTTAACTCCCACTACTCCTCCTTCTAAGTGTCTTTCCTCACACAACTTCTGTCTGTGTCTCTCTCTCTTCCTCCCTTAGAGAGTACATTTACATACACTTCATTTGTTTTTGGATTATTCAAGCGTTCCTGTAAACAGCACACACTGACACCGGTAATACTCAAGAGAACTGTATTTAAATCTAGTTTCTCGTGTACACACACCTTGATTTCTTTCAGATTCCTCGGTCTGTGCACCCATGCTAACGTCACTAGAACGGGTGAAGAGCGTTAATACAGCGTTCTCTGCACATATTTTGAAGTTCCACACCATTCTGTATCTAAAAAGCTATGAAGTAACACACGCTTCAATTACTCTGCAAAAACATGTGCTGCAGCTGGAGTCTCTCGTCTCGTCTCAGGAGCAGTGCAGAGAAAACTGTGAGGAGTCATTAAAAAAAAGCTGTCCCATATTTGCAGGGAAAAGGTGGTCCACGTTAATGAAGAGCCACAAGAGAAAGCTGATGTCACATATTTCTGTCGTGTTATTGGCTGTTACAAAGCAGAAATCACATTATCGCCGGACACTTCCTGGAATCTTCTTCATTATCTGTTTTACCAAGTGTAATGTAAACGCATTATTCAGATTATTCACAAAACCTGTCCATCTCTGCCTCTCCCTCTTTCTCACATGTTCTATCCATCTCTCCCTCTTCCTCTTTCTCTCATGCTCTATCCATCTCTCCCTCTTTCTCACATGCTCTATCCATCTCTCCCTCTCACTCGCTCTATCCATCTCTCCCTCTTTCTCACATGCTCTATCCATCTCTCCCTCTCACTCGCTCTATCCATCTCTCCCTCTCTCACATGCTCTATCCATCTCTCCCTCTCTCACATGCTCTATCCATCTCTCCCTCTCTCACATGCTCTATCCATCTCTCCCTCTTTCTCACTCGCTCTAGCCATCTCTCCCTCTCACTCTCTCACATGCTCTATCCATCTCTCCCTCTTTCTCACATGCTCTATCCATCTCTCCCTCTCACTCGCTCTATCCATCTCTCCCTCTCACTCTCTCACATGCTCTATCCATCTCTCCCTCTTTCTCACATGCTCTATCCATCTCTCCCTCTCACTCGCTCTAGCCATCTCTCCCTCTCCCTCTCTCACATGCTCTATCCATCTCTCCCTCTTTCTCACATGCTCTATCCATCTCTCCCTCTCACTCGCTCTAGCCATCTCTCCCTCTCTCACATGCTCTATCCATCTCTCTCTTCCTCTCTCACATGCTCTATCCATCTCTCCCTCTTCCTCTCTCACATGCTCTATCCATCTCTTCCTCTCTCACATGCTCTATCCATCTCTTCCTCTCTCACATGCTCTATCCATCTCTCCCTCTTCCTCTCTCACATGCTCTATCCATCTCTCCCTCTTCCTCTCTCACATGCTCTATCCATCTCTCCCTCTCTCACATGCTCTATCCATCTCTCCCTCTCACTCGCTCTAGCCATCTCTCCCTCTCACTCGCTCTAGCCATCTCTCCCTCTCACTCGCTCTAGCCATCTCTCCCTCTCACTCTCTCTAGCCATCTCTCCCTCTCACTCTCTCTAGCCATCTCTCCCTCTCACTCTCTCTAGCCATCTCTCCCTCTCACTCTCTCTAGCCATCTCTCCCTCTCACTCTTTCTCACATGCTCTATCCATCTCTGACTCTCGCAAATGCTCTATCCATCTCTCACTCTCGCATATGCTCTATCCATCTCTCCCTCTCTCACATGCTCTATCCATCTCTCCCTCTCTCACATGCTCTATCCATCTCTCCCTCTCACATGCTCTATCCATCTCTCCCTCTTTCTCACATGCTCTATCCATCTCTCCCTCTCACATGCTCTATCCATCTCTCCCTCTCACATGCTCTATCCATCTCTCCCTCTCTCACATGCTCTATCCATCTCTCCCTCTCACTCGCTCTAGCCATCTCTCCCCCTCACTCTTTCTCATATGCTCTAGCCATCCCTCTCTCTCCGTCTGTGACTCTCCCTCTCCCTCAGTCTCTCTCTCTCTGTCCCACTGTCTCCTCACACCTTGTCTCTCTGTCTCTCTCTCATTTCCACTCAGAAATCTCCCTCTTTTTCATTTAAAACCTTAATAATTCAGACAGGAAGCAGAAACGTTTGCTCACCCTGCATTTGGGACAAACAAATCCGCTCATGTTCTCCACCACTCCGATTACTGGCAGCTTCACTTTCTCACAGAACCGGATCTCCTTCCTCACGTCCTGCAGGGACACTTCCTGTTTACGAATGAAACAAAGGGATATAAAAGCCCCAGATTAGCACTGATCATTCATTTATTAACTCATTCATTGTCTGTAACCTTGTGTCCAGTTCAGGAACGCACCCTTTGACAGGGGACCGGTCCATCGCAAGACATCACACACTCGCACATTCTCTCACACACTCGCACCTAGGGCCAATTTTGAATACCGAATCCACCTAATGATGTGTGTTTTTGGACTGCGGTGGGAAACCTGAGCACAGACCAACACAAGACCACAAAAACTCCTCAGTTCAGCTTCGGGAAACTTAAAATTACTTTCCTAATTTTCTCCAGAGAGGAATGAAGGACATCAGAATACCAGAGTTAGACGTTACATGTTCATTACTGAAGTTCTGAGGGACACAGACTAATATATATATTACATTTCATAAGACTGAAAACTTTATTTATCCTGAAGGAAATCACAGTGAGCTGAATCATGATTTCCCCTGGTAATAATATAACAAATGCAGTTCCATTGTTCCACAGCTGGATGCTGGGGGGGGGGGGGTGGCTTTACACCCCTAAAACCAAGTCTTGGCATTGGGCAATTAGCCACTTACATTTTTATTAAATATTTATTCATTTATTCATCTGTAAGCGCTTACATTTCAAGCGTTCCAGTTCAGGGTCGCGGTGGGTCCAGAGCCTACCTGGAATCATTGGGCGCAAGGCGGGAATACACCCTGGAGGGGGCGCCAGTCCTTCACAGGGCAACACACACACATTCACTCACACACACGGACTCTTTTGAGTCACCAATCCACCTACCAACGTGTGTTTTTGGACTGTGGGAGGAAACCAGAGCACCCGGAGGAAACCCACGCAGACACAGAGAGAACACACCACACTCCTCACAGACAGTCACCCGGAGGAAACCCATGCAGACACAGGGAGAACACACCACACTCCTCACAGACAGTCACCCGGAGGAAACCCACGCAGACACAGGGAGAACACACCACACTCCTCACAGACAGTCACCCGGAGGAAACCCACACAGACACAGGGAGAACACACCACACTCCTCACAGACAGTCACCCGGAGGAAACCCACGCAGACACAGGGAGAACACACTACACTCCTCACAGACAGTCACCCGGAGCGGGAATCGAACCCACAACCTCCAGGTCCCTGGAGCTGTGTGACTGCGACACTAACCTGCTGCACCACCGTTCCGCCCTATTAAATATTTATGTTTTTATAAATCTAAGCCAGCAATTAGAGTCTTGAATTTGATGTGGGAATCAGGAATAAGGGATGAGCTCTTTGTGGAGTTGGTTTCTCTGGCTGATGAGGTTGAGAGGAAGATGGGGATAATGTTCTGGTTCCTGAAGATATACTTGAGAGAGAGTGAAGTATGAACTTGCTTTAACTGATTTAATTGTACGGAAACATCTGACGGAGTCAGGCCTTGCCTGTTCCTGCGCTTGGTTTCTCTCAGTTCTAGGCCACTGTGGCAGGAAGTCTGCTTGGGTGAGTGTGTGTTTGTGTGTGTTCCCCTGGGTTTCTGAAGTGTATTATATGTGTGCGCATGCGTGTGTTTACCTCAGGTTAAATTTGGTTTTATAGGTTTGCAGAGGGTGTGTGTTTGTGTTTGTGTGTGTGTGTGTGTGTTTTTACCTGGGATAAGACTGTGTGCTTACATTTGGTGTGTGTGTTGGTTTTTAGAGGTGAGGCAAATTTGTGGCTTTGGGTGTGCGTGCATGCATGTGTGTGTGTGTGTGTGTGTGAGAGAGAGAGTGAGTGTGAGAGTGAGTGTGTGTGTGAGAGTGCGTGAGAGTGAGTGTGTGTGTGTGAGAGTGCGTGTGTGTGTGAGAGTGCGTGTGTGTGTGAGAGTGCGTGTGTGTGTGTGAGAGTGCGTGAGAGAGTGCGTGTGTGTGTGTGAGAGTGCGTGTGTGTGTGTGAGAGTGCGTGAGAGAGTGCGTGTGTGTGAGAGTGCGTGTGAGAGTGAGAGTGCGTGTGAGAGTGAGTGTGCGTGTGAGAGTGCGTGTGAGAGTGCGTGTGAGAGTGAGTGTGTGTGTGAGAGTGCGTGAGAGTGAGTGTGTGTGTGAGAGTGAGTGTGAGAGTGCGTGTGTGTGTGTGAGAGTGCGTGTGTGTGTGTGAGAGTGCGTGTGTGTGTGAGAGTGCGTGTGTGTGTGAGAGTGCGTGTGTGTGTGAGAGTGCGTGTGTGTGTGAGAGTGCGTGTGTGTGAGAGTGCGTGTGTGAGAGTGCGTGTGTGTGCATGTGTGAGTGTGTGCGTGTGAGAGTGTGTGCGTGTGAGAGAGAGAGTGTGTGTGAGAGTGTGAGTGTGTGTGAGAGTGTGTGCGTGTGAGAGAGTGTGCACCTGAGGTGTAGTGATTATAACAGCTCCATCAATTCCAGCTCCACTGAGGAACTGCACCAGAGACAGATGTTCGTCTGAAGTTCCTGGAGGTGTGTCTATGATCAAGTAATCCAGCTCTCCCCAGTCCACGTCCCTCAGAAACTGCTTTATCATCCCTGTGTAAACATATATAGATATATGAGCAATAACCCCAGAGTTAGTTCCATATTTTTTACTTCCATCTGTACACAAGATGTTGGACCAAGTGGCTTAACCCTAACACAGAAGCGCAACCCCAGCTCCTACAGATGCTACCAGCGCGCCATCGCTCCAGAGAACCACACAGCCCCATGCTGGGGCAGAATTACAGCCCGCTGGTCGACGCATGGCATTGAGCATGGTGCCGCAGATAGTTGCAGAGCAGTTTAACGGCTGTTAAGGGGTTTTCTTTCACAAGGTTTCATGGATTTTAAACTCATAGGTTTGGCACTCTGTAAACAAACAAGCAGGAAGATGAGCCCTAACTAAAGGGAAGCAGCAGAGGTAAGTGAACCAAGAAGTTCCTCCAGACGCTCTCTGAAGCAGATGTGTTTGAGCAGAGTACAGTATCGGACTGCGAGGCTGCACGCTGATCCAGAGGAAGTGAAACTGGGCTGGGAGTTAAATACAGCACTGTCTTTTATAAACAGAGGCCAAGGCCTGTAAATTAAACTAATCTGCTGTTGAACTGTAACTGTACAGAAACACTGCCAACACTAAGGCTGTGTGTGTCTCTGTTCACCCTCTGGGGTCTGCAGACCTTCTCCACCTCCTCCTGTAACTGCACCCTGTCACACGACTCAGGATAGTCTCATCTCTCTGTGAACACACCCCATCGCTGAAGAGCGACCAACACGGATTAGTCCGTTCGCCCTGTGCCGATACGAACCGTTTTTCTTCGGACCCCTCCAGATCACAGCGTCGTCCGGACCTCCGAGGAGAAAGCCAATGGACATCACCGCCAGGTTGTCTTCTACATACTACAGAGAGGAAAGGACCGGGACATGGCACTAAAATGAGACATGCTTTTGACTCCGGAACCACGTGGAATTCATTGAACACAGTTCAAAAATCAACAGCTGAACTTTTCACTCACAAAAAAAAGCTATCGATTCTGTAATGAACCTGTTTTAATCGTGAACCCTCGTGTTCCGTTCCATGGAACGAGAACTGGTTACTTCACAGATGAGAACTCGTGTGTGAGCATCACACGATTAAGCCTTTCTTAATATTTCAGCTTTTAACAATGGAAATTTACTGTAAAATTAATGAATTAATATTTATATTCGTATATAATTATATTAATAAATAAAAAGGTAATAAAAAGAGAGGGGGGGAGGGGGCAAACTCTCACCACAGGTGACCAGCCAGAGCCACTCTGATGAACCTGAATAAAACACACACCACACACACAAAACACAAAGTAGCCTCAGATTAAAGGAACAGTGTGAAAAAGCTCGAATCTAAAAGATCAGATAATGTTAAGGAAACAGCATTAAAGTGATAACACGTCGCTGAAACTGTGTCTAAACCATGCACAAAGGTCAGAGCGCTGTGTTTCATTGCACCATTCCCATTTATTTTCTGCGTGTGACGTGAAACTAGAACTACAGCTCTCCTGTCCGTTTTAAAAGTCTATGGTTTCACCGCTGCATCCGTGAACCCCTGAACCCCATAAACAACAACTGTGCATTAAAACGGACACAAAGCAGATGCAGGAACAGGAATGAATTAAAAGCCTTTTTAAGCAGCTGCTAAAACTGAAATTAGTTAGAAATGAAGACACAGAAGAGTGGTGTCAAATGTGAAGTGAGGACAAAATGCGTCAGAAAGAGGAACAGAACCTAAAGCTGCGATTAAAATAGAGGGCTGCTGAAAGCCATTGAACCATGGCTTTAAAAAAACAACCTACACATTTCACAACTTCCCACGCACCGTGTGATTTGAGCCCAGCTTCGTACCCTTTACCCACGCGTCCGGTCCGATTCCACCGCGGCACGAGCTGAACCGACCTGTGACCCCTTTGAGTGAGTGCTGTGGAATCGGACCAGACGGGCTCTTATTCACTGCCTCCAGCGCCTATGAGCCTTGGGCTCCACTATACCATCGTCCAGTCACCGGTCGTCCGTCCTAGAACCACTTATGGTCAGAACCGACCAGTGCACACCGGGAACACCCCAGAAGATCTGGAGATGTTTAAACCAAACCATTATTGTCAAAGCGCCTCAGATTCAAAACATCCCGCTCATCCATCCCCCACCACACGGGGGCGCTGTAAGAACATCGGTGTTACTCACTTCACAAGGCTGTGGTTTTAATCCTGTGGCCACTGCTCAAATTTGAGGGGAAGAGACACCACAGACACAGTCTTCTAACTTCAACAGCAGCCAATCTACATCTAAACTCTGTATAACACAGAAACATCTCCAGTCTGAGGTATTCCCAGCTTGTTTGTAATGTTCTGCCTCTTATAAACAGCCCTGTAATCTGATAGAGTGTGT